>NW_020538407.1:0-105095 GCF_003426905.1 Ctenocephalides felis
TCAACAAAAATTTTCAAATTAAAAATGTAAAGTTTCTACGCGGATTTGAAAAATTTCTTAACCTTTTGGACTTTCTCTGGATTGGCACGTATTTTTCAAAGACTAACCCTGGCCAAATCGATTCAGCCGGTTTCGATTTTATTCGGACATTTGAAAGAGAGCTCCATTTTTATTATATAAGATATAAATAAATCCATGATCAGATAAACTCTTGAATTAAGATTTGATTTGAAAGTAAGATTTAAAGAAAAGTTGCCAGAGCATTTGCTAAGGAAGGCAACCAACTGCGTGCCCAAATTTCAATAAAAATTTGAAAATAAAAACCTTTCATTGAAATTCCGAAGCCTTATGGGGTCAATAACTTGATATATGTAATTTGTTATTTCATAATAATGTTAGTCGTGTAGTAAGTTAGTTAGTTCTTTTTTTTTCACAGCATTCTTCTCGAAAATATTTGTGTTTTGTTGAATTAACTGTTACCAGAGGCCTGCGGCATCTTCTTGCTCTTTTTTTTGTTTTTTGTTTCACGCATCAGCTCAGCATTCCTGTGTTTGCGTTGCTCGAATGTCATTCCTTTTATCTGTGCTATACTTTCTTCTTGGCTATTTTTTGAGGTGCAATTAAAAATGGACAACTTTAAACAAATTCAATATTATATTCATTTTGAAGGAAAAATATAAAATCGTATATATAAATATATAGAAAGCATTGCTTAAAATTATTTTAGTTTGACTATTATAATCCTGTGAGAAAGTTCTATTAGTTAGAAATCTGAATAGGAAAATATAGGTACGTATTAGTTTTTAGTTATATATTCAGTTATAATTAGCACACATTTGAACAATTATTGATAATTATTTTGATGGATTTATAGATATGGATTCAGAAAATTTCATAGTGAAATTTATAGAAATGTTCAAAACCCAAACTTGTTTGTGGTCAATAAGTGACGTGGCATATCATAATAGACAATGCGCAATAATGCGTTTAAATTCAATGCTGCCGGCATTTAAAGAAATTAATCCAGATGCAACTATAGCCACATTGGCTAAAAAATTAAAAGCATTAGGAGCGTTTTTAACAGAAGGTTAACAAGGTATTTAATAATATTAAAAACTTCACAATATAAGGAAAATATTATCAAAATTAATTGTTAGTTTAGATGATTTGGACTGTGTTAATCTAACAGTATGTTATTCTAGATAAAAGCTTCTATGCGCTCGGCTGTAGCGCACAAAACGTCTACAAGCCAAAACTCTGGTACTTCGATCGTCATCTTAAATTTTTAGATGATCGACACTACCCAAACATGAGGTCTCTGTGCAGAAGTTCAGAAGAGCATTTAGAACTTTCAGACGCGAGAATTTTTTTTTATCAAATGACTTTTAAATTAGTAATCTACAATTAACAAAACTATATATATGTATAAGTATATATATATATATCTTGATAGTTTTTTCGACGTTGAAACATATTTCAAAGTAACTAGCAGCCCATTCGTCGAAATAAAAAAGGTATAAAGTGTAAAAACTTTTATTTATACGTTTCGACACAAGATGCGTGTCATCATTCAGCAACTACAAAAATTTGAAAAATTTATTACTAATATAAACAACAATATAGATTAATTGTAGCATAGAGAAACATTATACACACCACAGGACAAAAACACTCAACAAAAATTTATTTTAAAAAATTAAACTAATAACTATTAGAAAAAAAAACATTTTTTTAGAAAAAGTTATGAATAACTAAAAGATTTGAAACTAATTTGACTAAAAGTTATAAAATACATAATTGTGAGACGAGAAACACGCCCATACCGAGCATCCAGACTCGACTGAGGCGTATTGATAGGAATGGGAGGGGACGCATCAAGGACCAAATTCTCGAAGCACGAACGCAAAACGAACAACCAGTGCTTGCACTGGAATTGAACAAAAGGAAAAAGAAAACCATGTAACGTTAGAACAAGAAAAAACAATATTGTAAAAAATAATAAAAGAGATAAGCAAATTAATTTTTGTTTTTTTAATAAAATCAATAACAATCTGATAACTATCATGTAAAAGGTGGGATGAATTGCGTTTATTAACACAAGAGGAGGAATTTAATGAAATAAAAAAGGATTCAGCAAATTTTCTAAGGTCACTATTTTTTTCGATATAAAGGATAACCGGATGGGAGGTGTTAAAAGTGTGATTGAAATTGAGCATATGATCTGAAAACATCGTTTTGAATTGGTTTGGATTTTTTGAATTATAAATATGTTGATTGACTCTCTTATAAATATACTGGGAACTTTCTCCAATATAACACAAGTTGCAATCATTGCAATCCAACCTGTAAACAGAATCGGTGACCCTATCAGACGGGGTTCTAGACTTAAGAACCGAAAAAAGGCAATTAAACGTATTATCAAAACTAAAAACTAATCGGAATCCTTCTGAAGAAAATAACTTTTTTAAAAAAATACGAAAAATTACTTAAAAAAGGTAAACAGATAGTTCCTTTGTATTGGGCGGAAGAGGAAGCTATTGAATTTGAACAAGAAGGTGAAAATGAATTATTAGAATTAGTTTGCAAATAAATTAATCTATTATTAATGATGTTGTTGACCAAGTGCGAAGGGTAACTATTGTCTTTGAGAACGGAACGAATAAGAGTCAAATTTTTTACCAAAACATACTGTTACTTAGTAAAATAGCCCTGTCTATAAGAGAGATAATGACAGAAATTTTAATGGAACGCGAATGAAAGGACAAATAATTTAAATATCTTCCTGACCACGTTGGTTTCTGATACCAATCAGTCAGGACAGAATTGTTTACTTTATTTTTAGTGATTCTTAAGTCTAAAAAACTAATAGAGTCATCCGACTCAATCTCACAGGTGAACTGCAAATGTTTGTTAAAAGAATTAAAAGAGTCTAATGTGTCTACAATCTGAGAATCGTCAAGGCACAACAAAACGTCATCAACATATCTATAATAAAGGTGAGGTGGAACCGAAAGATTAGATAAAACAAAATTTTCTAAAATTTGTAGTGTTAAATCAGCCACAGGGGGCTAATACTAGACCCCATGGGTAAACCAAAAATCTGCGAATAAATTGATCATCAAAACAAAGTAGGTGTTAACAAAAATGAAATTTAAAATCGTCTTAAACCAAACCAAGTCAATCGAAGTGTGTGGTTGGATATCATTCCAGCGGGCAGAAACAGCTTCTAAAGCCAAATCCCAAGGAATGTTCGTGAAAAGGGAGATGACATCAAAACTAACAAAGGAAGAATTGGAAGGAATTGTAAAATTCTTTAAATTTTTTACTAAATCAAAAGAATTGGAAACATTAAATTTAGATAAAACAGTAACCTTAGAGAGAATGGAGCTGATATGTTTGGAGAGTTTACTTAAGGGAGAATTCAAATCGGAAACTATAGGTCTGAGAGGTAAATTAGGTTTGTGAATTTTAGGAAGACAATACAACTTGGGAAAACTGGGATGAAAAACTTTTAAAGAAAACCTAATGATTTGGAGATTTGTTTTTTTGTAATTAAATTGCCAATGAGTTTGTGCGTTTGTCTGTTTAAATGATCGGTGGGGTCGTTAGTTAAAGGTTTATAAAAAGTTTCGTCGTTTAGTAAATCATAAGTTTTTGAAAAATAATCCGACCTATCCAAAACCACAGTAAGATTGCCCTTATCAGCTCTGGTAACTAAGATATCTGGATTATCCCTCAAAAACTTTTTACACAATTTTAAATCTCTAACAATTTCTGACTGTAAAGGAAGGGAACTAAATTTTGAATTATTATTTTTGATGAAAGATAAAAGTTTGTTACAAACAAAGATCTAAATTTTGTTTCTTTATCTGGGTTGTTCAATTTTTTTAAACCAAACTCCAAATTACTAAGTACCTTTATAAAATTAAAATTTGATTTGAGAGGCGGAAGGGAAAATTTAGGACCAAGGGCAAAAATGTACTTCAAGTTTGAAGGGATAGGAGTGTTGGAATAGTTTTTGAGCCATTTATCTATCAAATTTTCACTTATCAAAGGTACATTAGATTTATTAAAATTATCCAAAAGCTTGTCAAATTTTTTCATGTGAGCCAATTTTAATTTTGTAGAAATTCTGTCATATTTTAAATTCTCAAATTCTAGAAAATTTTCTAAAATAAGAGGTTCTAAAATAGAGGTTAAAACATTTTTTAAATTTTCAATTTTAGATTTGATAGAGGAAATGTAGGAAAAACTATTCTTTATTTCAAGAGACATAGCTTCAAAACTAATGTTGCATAACTTTTTGTTAAAGGAAGGAGATGTTAAATGATTAAACTTAAAAAGTAATGATTTAGTGTCAAAAAACTTAGGAATCAATTTGTATTTTCGGCAACGTAAAAGAAAATTTTGTTTAGTGATAGCATTGATCAATTTTAATTTAAAGAAGAAAATGTGGAGAGTTTTACCCTGGTGTGGTATCCATAATGTAACTCAATAAAGTTAAAGAAGGACAGCTGATCAGTAGATGGAGCAGGAACAGCAGGAACAGCAGGCCCAGAGTAATTTTGAAACGAAGGCGGAGGAAGATGTTCTTGAACCATACCGTGGATGAAAGCCGAAAGGGTGAAATCCATTCCGATGCGAAGAACCATGATGAAGAACAGGAAAAAACTGAGGTCCAAAAAACGGAGGTGGGTGTAAGTATAAAAACTGATCCTTTGAAGGCCTAGGAATGTATCTTGATAGTTTTTTCGACGTTGAAACATATTTCAAAGTAACTAGCAGCCCATTCGTCGAAATAAAAAAGGTATAAAGTGTAAAAACTTTTATTTATACGTTTCGACACAAGATGCGTGTCATCATTCAGCAACTACAACAATTTGAAAATTTTATTACTAATATAAACAACAATATAGATTAATTGTAGCATAGAACATAATATACACACCACAGGACAAAAACACTCAACAAAAATTTATTTTAAAAAATTAAACTTAATAACATATTAAGAAAAAACATTTTTTTAGAAAAAGTTATGAATAACTAAAAGATTTGAAACTAATTTGACTAAAAGTTATAAAATACATAATTGTGAGACGAGAAACACGCCCATACCGAGCATCCAGACTCGACTGAGGCGTATTGATAGGAATGGGAGGGGACGCATCAAGGACAAAATTCTCGAAGCACGAAACGCCTCGAACAAACAGTGCTTGAACTGGAATTGATCAAAAGGAAAAGAAAACCATGTAACGTTAGAACAAAGAAAAAACAATATTGTAAAAAATAATAAAAAGAGATAAGCAAATTAATTTTTTGTTTTTTAATAAAATCAATAACAATCTGATAACTATCATGTAAAAGGTGGGATGAATTGCGTTTATTAACACAAGAGGAGGAATTTAATGAAATAAAAAAGGATTCAGCAAATTTTCTAAGGTCACTATTTTTTCGATATAAAGGATAACCGGATGGGAGGTGTTAAAAGTGTGATTGAAATTGAGCATATGATCTGAAAACATCGTTTTGAATTGGTTTGGATTTTTTGAATTATAAATATGTTGATTAACTCTCTTATAAATATACTGGGAACTTTCTCCAATATAACACAAGTTGCAATCATTGCAATCCAACCTGTAAACAGAATCGGTGACCCTATCAGACGGGGTTCTAGACTTAAGAACCGAAAAAAGGCAATTAAACGTATTATCAAAACTAAAAACTAATCGGAATCCTTCTGAAGAAAATAACTTTTTTAAAAAATACGAAAAATTGCTTAAAAAAGGTAAACAGATAGTTCCTTTGTATTGGGCGGAAGAGGAAGCTATTGAATTTGAACAAGAAGGTGAAATGAATTATTAGAATTAGTTTGCAAATAAATTAATCTATTATTAATGATGTTGTTGACCAAGTGCGAAGGGTAACTATTGTCTTTGAGAACGGAACGAATAAGAGTCAAATTTTTTTCCCAAAACATACTGTTACTTAGTAAAATAGCCCTGTCTATAAGAGAGATAATGACAGAAATTTTAATGGAACGCGAATGAAAGGACAAATAATTTAAATATCTTCCTGACCACGTTGGTTTCTGATACCAATCAGTCAGGACAGAATTGTTTACTTTATTTTTAGTGATTCTTAAGTCTAAAAAACTAATAGAGTCATCCGACTCATCTCACAGGTGAACTGCAAATGTTTGTTAAAAGAATTAAAAGAGTCTAATGTGTCTACAATCTGAGAATCGTCAAGGCACAACAAAACGTCATCAACATATCTATAATAAAGGTGAGGTGGAACCGAAAGATTAGATAAAACAAAATTTTCTAAAATTTGTAGTGTTAAATCAGCCACAGGGGGGCTAATACTAGACCCCATGGGTAAACCAAAAATCTGCGAATAAAATTGATCATCAAAACAAAAGTAGGTGTTAACAAAAATGAAATTTAAAATCGTCTTAAACCAAACCAAGTCAATCGAAGTGTGTGGTTGGATATCATTCCAGCGGGCAGAAACAGCTTCTAAAGCCAAATCCCAAGGAATGTTCGTGAAAAGGGAGATGACATCAAAACTAACAAAGGAAGAATTGGAAGGAATTGTAAAATTCTTTAAATTTTTTACTAAATCAAAGAATTGGAAACATTAAATTTAGATAAAACAGTAACCTTAGAGAGAATGGAGCTGATATGTTTGGAGAGTTTACTTAAGGGAGAATTCAAATCGGAAACTATAGGTCTGAGAGGTAAATTAGGTTTGTGAATTTTAGGAAGACAATACAACTTGGGAAAACTGGGATGAAAAACTTTTAAAGAAAACCTAATGATTTGGAGATTTGTTTTTTTGTAATTAAATTGCCAATGAGTTTGTGCGTTTGTCTGTTTAAATGATCGGTGGGGTCGTTAGTTAAAGGTTTATAAAAAGTTTCGTCGTTTAGTAAATCATAAGTTTTTGAAAAATAATCCGACCTATCCAAAACCACAGTAAGATTGCCCTTATCAGCTCTGGTAACTAAGATATCTGGATTATCCCTCAAAAACTTTTTACACAATTTTAAATCTCTAACAATTTCTGACTGTAAAGGAAGGGAACTAAATTTTGAATTATTATTTTTGATGAAAGATAAAAGTTTGTTACAAATCAAAGATCTAAATTTTGTTTCTTTATCTGGGTTGTTCAATTTTTTTAAACCAAACTCCAAATTACTAAGTACCTTTATAAAATTAAAATTTGATTTGAGAGGCGGAAGGGAAAATTTAGGACCAAGGGCAAAAATGTACTTCAAGTTTGAAGGGATAGGAGTGTTGGAATAGTTTTTGAGCCATTTATCTATCAAATTTTCACTTATCAAAGGTACATTAGATTTATTAAAATTATCCAAAAGCTTGTCAAATTTTTTCATGTGAGCCAATTTTAATTTTGTAGAAATTCTGTCATATTTTAAATTCTCAAATTCTAGAAAATTTTCTAAAATAAGAGGTTCCAAATAGAGGTTAAAACATTTTTTAAATTTTCAATTTTAGATTTGATAGAGGAAATGTAGGAAAAACTATTCTTTATTTCAAGAGACATAGCTTCAAAACTAATGTTGCATAACTTTTTGTTAAAGGAAGGAGATGTTAAATGATTAAATTTAAAAAGTAATGATTTAGTGTCAAAAAACTTAGGAATCAATTTGTATTTTCGGCAACGTAAAAGAAAATTTTGTTTAGTGATAGCATTGATCAATTTTAAATTTAAAGAAGAAAATGTGGAGAGTTTTACCCTGGTGTGGTATCCATAATGTAACTCAATAAAGTTAAAGAAGGACAGCTGATCAGTAGATGGAGCAGGAACAGCAGGAACAGCAGGCCCAGAGTAATTTTGAAACGAAGGCGGAGGAAGATGTTCTTGAACACAATACCGTGGATGAAAGCCGAAAGGGTGAAATCCATTCCGATGCGAAGAACCATGATGAAGAACAGGAAAAAACTGAGGTCCAAAAACGGGGGTGGGTGTAAGTATAAAAACTGATCCTTTGAAGGCCTAGGAAATGTATCTTGATAGTTTTTTCGACGTTGAAACATATTTCAAAGTAACTAGCAGCCCATTCGTCGAAATAAAAAAGGTATAAAGTGTAAAAACTTTTATTTATACGTTTCGACACAAGATGCGTGTCATCATTCAGCAACTACAAAAATTTGAAAAATTTTATTACTAATATAAACAACATATAGATTAATTGTAGCATAGAGAAACTTATACACACCACAGGACAAAACACTCAACAAAATTTATTTTAAAAAATTAACTTAATACATATTAGAAAAAACATTTTTTTAGAAAAAATTATGAATACTAAAAGATTTGAAACTAATTTGACTAAAAGTTATAAAATACATAATTGTGAGACGAGAAACACGCCCATACCGAGCATCCAGAATCGACTGAGGCGTATTGATAGGAATGGGAGGGGACGCATCAAAGGACAAAATTCTCGAAGCACGAACGCAACGAACAAACGTGCTTGCACTGGAATTGAACAAAAGAAAAGAAAAACCATGTAACGTTAAACAAAAAAAACAATATTGTAAAAAATAATAAAAGAGATAAGCAAATTAATTTTTTGTTTTTTTAATAAAATCAATAACAATCTGATAACTATCATGTAAAGGTGGGATGAATTGCGTTTATTAACACAAGAGGAGGAATTTAATGAATAAAAAAGGATTCAGCAAATTTTCTAAGGTCACTATTTTTTTCGATATAAGGATAACCGATGGGAGGTGTTAAAAGTGTGATTGAAATTGAGCATATGATCTGAAAACATCGTTTTGAATTGGTTTGGATTTTTTGAATTATAAATATGTTGATTGACTCTCTTATAAATATACTGGGAACTTTCTCCAATATAACACAAGTTGCAATCATTGCAATCCAACCTGTAAACAGAATCGGTGACCCTATCAGACGGGGTTCTAGACTTAAGAACCGAAAAAAGCATTAGTTAGACTCTATTAGTTTTTAGACTTAAGAATCACTAAAATAAAGTAAACAATTCTGTCCTGACTGTTGGTATCAGAAACAACGTGGTCAGGAAGATATTTAAATTATTTGTCCTTTCATTCGCGTTCCATTAAAATTTCGTCATATCTCTCTTATAGACAGGGCTATTTTACTAAGTAACAGTATGTTTTGGGAAAAAAATTTGACTCTTTATTCGTTCCGTTCTCAAAGACAATAGTTAACCTTCGCACTTGGTCAACAACATCATTAATAATAGATTATTTATTTGCACTAATTCTAATAATTCATTTTCACCCTTCTTGTTCAAATTCAATAGCTTCCTCTTCCGCCCAATACAAAGGAACACTCTCTGTTTACCTTTTTTAAGTAATTTTTCGTATTTTTTAAAAAAGTTATTTTCTTCAGAAGGATTCCGATTAGTTTTTAGTTTTGATAATACGTTTAATTGCCTTTTTCGGTTCTTAAGTCTAGAACCCCGTCTGATAGGGTCACCGATTCTGTTTACAGGTTGGATTGCAATGATTGCAACTTGTGTTATATTGGAGAAATTCCCAGTATATTTATAAGAGAGTCAATCAACATATTTATAATTCAAAAAATCCAAACCAATTCAAAACGATGTTTTCAGATCATATGCTCAATTTCAATCACACTTTTAACACCTCCCATCCGGTTATCCTTTATATCGAAAAAATAGTGACCTTAGAAAATTTGCTGAATCCTTTTTTATTTCATTAATTCCTCCTCTTGTGTTAATAAACGCAATTCATCCCACCTTTTACATGAATAGTTATCAGATTGTTATTGATTTTATTAAAAAAAACAAAAATTAATTTGCTTATCTCTTTTTATTATTTTTTACAATATTGTTTTTTCTTGTTCTAACGTTACATGGTTTTCTTTTTCCTTTTGTTCAATTCCAGTGCAAGCACTGTTTGTTCGTTGCGTTCGTGCTTCGAGAATTTTGTCCTTGATGCGTCCCCTCCCATTCCTATCAATACGCCTCAGTCGATTCTGGATGCTCGGTATGGGCGTGTTTCTCGTCTCACATTATGTATTTTATAACTTTTAGTCAAATTAGTTTCAAATCTTTTAGTTATTCATAACTTTTTCTAAAAAAATGTTTTCTTCATATGTTATTAAGTTTAATTTTTTTAAAATAAATTTTTGTTGAGTGTTTTTTGTCCTGTGGTGTGTATAATGTTTCTCTATGCTACAATTAATCTATATTGTTGTTTATATTAGTAATAAAATTTTTCAAATTTTGTAGTTGCTGAATGATGACACGCATCTTGTGTCGAAACGTATAAATAAAAGTTTTTACACTTTATACCTTTTTTATTTCGACGAATGGCTGCTAGTTACTTTGAAATATATATAATATATTATATATATATATACATATATATATATATATATATAGAATATATATATACTAGCTGACCCGACAGACGTTGTTCTGTACCCACGTCAACAATTTTTCAATATTACTGCTTTTGAATTACTATTTACACCAATATATGAGTGATGTTGAATGTAGAACTGTTTCAAATAAAATGATTGTTCTCAATTCCCACTTAATTATTAATATTAACTGTTAACACTTTAATTATTCATTTAACAAATATTAAAAATGTTCAATAAAATTGTATATTAAAAATTATACACTGCGATTTATAGAACAAATTTATTTCCAATAGCTCAATATATTTTATTGCATTTAGGGTTATATAGTATTTTTAGTAGTCATACCTGTAATGTGGATGTATAAATGAATGATTTTTTTGTTTATTCACGACTAAAACATTGATTTTCCAAATTTATCACACTAAAAATGATCGTCTGCCTTTGTGATTTATGGTCATAGGCATAAGATACACGTGTTGAAAATTGAAATCTTTTGAAAAGTACAACAAATTCAGAAAAGAATTAATATATAGCAATCGCGGCAAAGGTGCAATATCACCTTTTATTTTTTATACCCAAAATAATTGATTCAATAATGTTGCCTATAAATTTTTATAATTTCGTACCGTATTTTAACTGGCTTTTAGTATTGCAATATCTAAATTACATTTTTTTTCTCCAATAAATTAATGTACATTATTATTGCTTAAGTTTATATTTGAAGTGAATTAATTGTCAAATCCTGTTCACATATGCTCTATTCAACTTACGATCAACAAAATTATTGCTCTGTGAATTTTTTTACTGTGCTCCAATTTACTTGATATTTTGGAAATAGGCTAATCTTTATCTTAAGTTCAGAAGTGAAAACAATTTGCACTCCGTCACCATCCACCGCATTAATTGGATTATTACTCTTTTAATTCTGATTTTATCAGAACTTGTAATACACTATTTTTAAGGTGATTAAATGAGCTACAAAAAAAACTTTCTCTATCATAAATTTTTACCGTAACTTCTCTCATGTGAAACGGCGAAGGGTTAAAGGGCTGGAAAGACCTCTGGTTGGACAGCCGCACACTCCTTAATTAATACTTCTATCAATATTTGTGTAATGGAAAAATAATAAACAACAATAATTAGTCAGAAAAATACCTCGAATTTTCATATATATATACTTTTATACGTATTCTTTCAGAGATATTATAATGAGAAATTGATGTTTTTTTTTAATGTTTTTTTTTTCATGAAATCATGAGTTTTTTGAAAATCGTTTGTACTAAAGTTGTGGTATATTCTAGAATCCATCAAGATCACTTAAACCAAGTTAATTCGAAATGGAATACGATTATTTTTAAATTTGGTGGAAATGGCACTGAAAACTATTTGATTTAAATAAAAAAAATATATATGCGTCTTTGCATGATAGTTTACACACATTATACACGCAGAAGTACTCATTTTAAAGCTTATTTTGAGCACTATAAAAACACATTTTCATATCTTGCCTAATAATGTTCCTAAAACACTATAAAATAGCGATTTATTAAGATTTTAATTGATATAATTTTGTACATTACATGATTTTCGTTAAAATGTATATTTTTTGAAGATATTAGCAAAAAATGATGAAAAACGCAAAAAAGAAACAAATTTTCAGTAGCCAGTAACTTGAAAAGTAATTACTTTTTTGAAAAACATTATTAAACATTTTTCTCTTATAATTAGTTCTTTTATCGATACCCAACGTTATTTTGAAAAAAGTAAAATTACTTTTAATAAATTGTTTTCACTTCTGAAGAGTAAGATGAACCTAGTTCCAAAATTCCAAACGAAATGGAAAACAGTAAAAAAAGTTCAGACCGAAAGCGCTCCATTGTGTAAATATTCCGTACCCAATGACAAACATATGAATTTGTAAATGAAACTTGTAAATAATTTTTTTTATATTGTGACTTAGTATAGTAAGGCAAAACGACTGCAATTGAATATTTGCACGAATTCGTACGGCGAATCTGTTCGCAAAGTGCGCAAACAAAATTATTGCAAGCAAAAGCATACCATGCCCACGTTGAGAACACGATTCGCCGTTCGCGTCATTCGCATGCGCAGACTGTCAGACTCATGTTATATTATTTGCATCTTATATTAATTTAATTTTTGGCACATCTCAGCTGCTTTTCGGCATTAATAATGTAGACATTACATTTTCCTTATTCATAATCATGAATTTATTATATTTTAATATTGCCTTAGCCTATAAGTGAATAGAAATGTTTGGCAAATGACAGTCTTCAATTGTTTTTAATGTCAAACTAAGCTTCAAATATTTTCAAGGGCAAACAATGATAAGCGGTTTTTTGTAATTTTTTCTATTTGCAGTGTATGAAGCGGTGAAATACTTTCGTCACATGGTTGAGGCAAGAACTTTTACAATTTTTACTGACCATAAACCAATAGTGTTCGCATTTGTTCAAGAAGGATAGTCAGTGTTCGCCTCGTCAATTCCGATATTTAGACTTTATCGCCCAATTTTCGACCGATGTACGTCATATGTCGGGAGAGAAAAATGTTGTCGCCGACGCATTATCGCGGGTGGAGTCTTTAAGAAGTGCCGAAATAGATATGAAGTTATTAGCAGCGGAGCAGAGAATAGATGAAGAAATAGCTAAGTTGCGCACCGAAAACAACACGTCGCTCAAACTGAAACTTATTCGATTTGAGGACCAAGACGTGTCAGTCTTGTGCGACATTTCTACGCGAACAGCTAGACCGTATATTCCAACAAAGTTACGGGCGGGTGGTTTTGATAGCTTACACGGATTGTCACACCCCGGTATGAATGCTACGATCAAGCTAGTTACACAAAGATATGTGTGGCCGTACATCAAACGGGATTGCCGCGAGTGGGCTCGATGTTGCGTCGCATGTCAGCGTGCAAAAGTCAGTAGGCACGTGCAGGCCCCAACTGGACAATTTGAACTTCCATCGGGTAGATTTGAGCACGTGCATATCGATATAGTGATAATGCCATTGTCAGAAGGATATCGGTATTGCCTTACATGCGTCGACAGATTTTCGAGATGGCCGGAAGCAATTCCAATCAGAGACCAAGAAGCCTCCACCGTAGCGCGAGCCTTCTATTCTAATTGGATTGCAAGATTGGTATACCGCTGCGGCTGACGTCGGACCAAGGAAGGCAGTTCGAGTCACGAATATTCAGTGAATTAAATCAGCTGCTTGGCACGAGTCATTACAAGACTACGCATACCATCCCGAAGCCAATGGGATGGTTGAAAGATTCCACCGCCAGCTCAAAGCAGCTATCAGATGCCATAGCAGTGAAAGATGGACAGAAATATTACCGACGGTTATGTTAGGAATTCGTGCAGCATGGAAAGAGGATCTGCAAGCTACTGTTGCGGAAATGGTATATGGCGAAGCCTTGCGATTGCCTGGACCAATGCTACACGTAACACCGACGAGTAATTACGGCGAGAGAAACTTTGTAAATAACCTGCGGGACCACATGCAAAATATTGCCCCATCAACGGAACGCGACATGGCCAGAAGAGAACATTTGTGTTCAAAGATTTAGCGACTGCGGAGAGCGTTTTCGTTCGAAACGACGGCCCAAAGAGACCTCTGCAGAATCCATATGAAGGTCCCTTTGAGGTAAAGTCCAGATCAGCAAAGTCTTTTGTGGTATGTATGCGTGGCAAAGATGTCACCATATCTATCGACCGTTTGAAGCCAGCATACACACTAGCACCAGAAGAAAATGCTGAATCCGTTCCGTCGCAGTCTAATGAGATTCCGCAAACAATCCAGCGAGAATCTGACAACAACAGCAGATCTCAGCCGTTGAGCCCGACAGAGCCTGAGCCAGTTGCACAACCAAACTCTTCAACAAGACGAGGACGCCGAGTTCGGTTTCCGGATTTTTGGCAGGCCGGATTTTCGTGAACTTCGTCACTAGAGGGGGAGTACTGTAGGCGTATGGGCAACGTCGCCGTCGTAAGGGTCGTGCCGGATGGCGCGTATGGATTGCTCAACAGCCAGTCGGTCCCGGGTTCTGGTCGCGATAAGTTATCTATGTACATAAACTGCTAATAAACTATTATTATAAATTATCATACGCATTTCATTGGTAGTATACCAAAATTTCTACAATCTAACTTTATTTCTATGAATCAAAACATTCTAGAAAATTTCCTGAACAAACTTCAGGAAGATTCATGAAAATCCGAATTATAGTTTAGGAAGATTAATGAAACTTACACTGTTACAGAATAATTTTATATATAAGATATAATGTATTTTAATTTCGAGCAGATTGATGAAATGCCGACGACCTCGTTTCGTCGTAAGGAAACAAAACGAGACCAGTTGACAGACAAACTTCTACAACACATGGATAAAATAGAACAGGAAAAATCTCGAGAAATGAAAATGGCAGAAATTTCGGAATTTTCAGTAATTTCGGAAAAACTCTCGAATTGATGAATCTGAAACAAAAAGAAATCGCAATTAGTTTAATACATCAATTGATGTGGCATGGCATTAACAATTTTCTATCAGAGCATACGACGATAATGAATTGGCCAAATCATAATTATCAATCAATTATATTTTGCATTTGAGTTGTTCTTATTTAAAATATTACTTTATACTATGTAATGTTTTATGTACTTTCAGGGTACTTTCCCGAAGTGTGTGTGCTCTATGGTGTGTATATGGATGGTGTCTGATCCTTATGGAACAGAAGTGTGTATCTGTGTGCGAATCGGTGTCTGGCGGTAACTTGTTGAGTGTTGTATATTTCGGCGTGGTGTTAACTTGGTGAATGATTATTAAATATATTAGTGAAGAAGTAATAAGGTGTTTTATTTATTAAATAATACTAGAGTAAATCTAGTTTAAAGCTCAAAAGTGGGATTGGATCGGAACGTCGAGGATTTATTGGAGAACATTTTGGAGTGGATTATTGGGATAGGCGATTTCAATAATCTTTTTGAGTGACCGTGTTATTAATCAGGCGGATTATAATTACGGTGTGCGATAGAAAGCAAGATGTGCTGCTCTATCAAACAACTGCAGGTGTTATTTTGTAAGTTTTGTGTGGTTGTGCAGAAGTGGGGATAACACGTGGTTAACTAAAATAAGAACAAAGTGGAAGAAAATATCGATAGCATGGCGTGATATTGGCGTTGGCGAGTCGCGGAGCTGCGATATTTGTAACTAAAAACTTGAGATTGCAAAAATAAATTAAGATTTGGTTAAATGGCTACCGGAGGTGATGCTGAGAGCTCGATGCCAGAAGCCTTAAGAGTGCTATCGTTGACAGATTTTATTACTCTTATTAGGGCCACAATCGGTGATAAAAACGAGAGCATCTCGAGCAGCGAATTGTTAGCGACGATACCGGTATTCGACGGATCGACGCTAAGAAGAAGATGGTGGTGCTGATGATATCGAAGCTTTCGTGGCGCGCGAAACAATTATATGACAGCAAAGCAGAGTACGCAACCTCTTCATATGATGAGCTTAAGAGGGCGCTAACAGCATTTTTCAAGAATAGAGAAGACCGGATGACTCGGATGAGAAGGTTCGAGTCTCGGAGGTGGCGAAAACAAGAACCATTTAGCGCATACTTCGAGGAGAAAATGGCGCCAGGGAATAGGTTGGGTTTTATCGAGTCTGGCCTGCTAGCCTATATGATAGACGGCTTCGACAACCCGCCACTCCAGGCTCAAGCCAAAATGAACCAACTCAAAGATTTAGCGACCCTGCTAAGTGTGATGAACGCAGGTGGCGCCGGATAGCACTACACTATTAATAAACCCCATACCGGCCTACAAGGTTAAAACAAAGATTTTTGACGTGGAGTTTGAGAGTGTGATAGACTCGGGTTCAGTAATGTCGATTACCAAGCGATCTTGTGTGCCTAATGAAACACCAGTGGAGGCATGGAGCACAAGAGCCGGGTTCGAGGGCATTAACCCCGCGAGGTTAGATGTTGAACGTATTGCAAAACTACGGTTGACGTTTCCGGAGCATGGGGCGAAAGTGCCACTAATTTTGTATGTAGTCCCAGAAAATACCATGAATGCGTCATGTCTATTGGGGCGAGATATGATTCAACACGATGATTTGGAGGTGATCATTGAAAAGGGAGTGCATATAGTTAACAAAAATACAGGGGTTTACGAAATATTGGCGATTGACGATATTATTACAGACGGAGTGAATTTAAATATATCGGAGGAAAATGACTATGGAGTGATAGCGACAGTTGCCCTACGATATCTCGACAGATATGCAGATAGATATGCTCTACACGCTAATGCATATGCGGATCCGTGAACGCATCCCACGAACAACGATTAATACGTTCGATAAGCTGCTTCAAAGAGCTCGCGAAGTAGAAGCTAAAATTTTCGAAGCAGAAAAGGGAGAAAGCAATCCGGTGAAAAGATGGACAACCTGCTCTTTTTGCGGCAACATCGGACACACGGTCACAAAATGTCGCAAACGCCAAGGGACAAAGCAGATCCCCAAGAAGGAGGAGTCAGAAACTCGCAGCGGAGCGAGAATCTCCTGTTATGGTTGCGGCAAAGCAGGGGTTATCCGCAGCAAGCGCCCGGTTCTTGCACAAAGCCGGTCTTGTGTTAGACATGAAGCACCGCACGTGGAACTTTTCGGACCAAACGCAAAAGTACCCTTTTGCAGCAGAGGATGAAATTTTTGAGACAGCCGAAGTAGCACGGTCGGCAGAGCATGTTGACACGGATGAAACAGATGATCTACAGGCACTAAACGAACTGTTCGATGCCTGTTTTGGTTCAGCTACGCCACCGGAGAAGAAGGACGAACAGCACACTTTGGACGTACTGTTCGATACCTGTTTCCGCTCGGCTACGATCATCCCTACAATACACATAGCCTCTTTAAGCGCCAGGTAGCTGAGTCTGCGCGAAAATGAGGGACATCCAGTTTCAGAAGAATATCGATGGAAGGTACAGCAGCGACACTCCAAGAACGGTGATATCTTCAAGGAAGCAAAAGGCCCGTGTGACCACGCCGAGCATTATATCTTCACAGGCGATCATGCGCCCATCGCAGTCCCACCGTACCGTTTATCACCTGCCAAACGCATGGCACTAAAAACGGAACTCGACGAAATGATCAGACAGGATATCGTCGAGGAGTGCGATTCACCATAGACAGCTCAGGTGTAATGGTGTCAAAGAAGGATGGCGGTACTAGAGTATGCGTAAACTACCGTAAACTCAACGCCATTACGAGAGCAGACAGCTATCCTCTACCACAAATCGACGATCTGATACATCTAACCAACCAAGCCAAGGTCATGTCAACCATGGACGCCAACGCCTCATGGACCGTCTCCGTTCCAGCCTACCCGACGTACCAATTCTAAGCTACCTGGACGACCTAATAGTATTATCAGAAGACTGGATTCAATACCTTCATCATCTAGACTACTTGTTCGCGAAAATTCGGGCACCGCGAATAAACCGGTGGCATTTAATAATTTCCTTTCGAACTTTGTGATAATAAGTGGAGTTGCATTTAATAATTTTCTTTCGGACTTTGTGGTATTGAATGCGGTGTAGTTGCATTTAATAATTTTCTTTCGTATTTTGTGATATTCAGCGCGGACGCACGAATAAGAAAAACTGTGTAAACTCTTAGTGCGATAAAGTAACTTCGACTTTATCAATTTTACTCCTTGTTTACGCGTAGTTGATTTAGTGACTGTATATATATTTTCTGTGTTCTGTAAACTACATACCCATAAAAAAAGTAACGGTTGTTGTAAAATTGTGATAATTTCATTTATTCTAACCCTACCCCATTACAAACTGGCGCCCAACGTCGGGCCAGAAACGGAAAAATGGCAGTTACCATGTCAGAAGAAATGGTGCAGCGACTGATGGGAGTGATAAGCGCACAATCGGGCACACGGACGGACTTGATGACCGGCAGCTTTGCCAGGTGCACGGCTAGGTTCAATGGAACACGGATTCCCGAAAAAGTAAAGCAATTCACAACTACCATCGTCTTGTACAAGGACGTTGAGGGCATCTCGGATGAGAATGCGCTAAACCACTACTTCTCCAGGACACGGCGGCTACGTGGTGGGAAGGTGTGAAGACGGAGGCTACCAATACGTTCGACGAGGCGATCCACTTGATAAGAATGTCGTTCGCTCCAAGTAAACCCCCGCACAACGTCTATATAGACTTTTTTAGGACTCGCCAAGATAAGAAGGTAAGCACAGACTTATTTGTTTGCCAGAAGAGGGCACTGGTGGCGCAGTTGCCCTACGGTATCTCGACAAATATGCAGATAGACATGCTCTACGGGCTAATGCGTATGCGGATCCGTAAGCGCATCCCACGGACAACGATTAATACGTTCGATGAGCTGTTTCAAAGAGCTCGCGACGTAGAAGCTAACATTTTCGAGGCAGAAATGGGAGAAAGCAATCCGGTGGAAAGACGAAAAACCTGCTCTTTTTGCGGCAACATTCGACACACGGTCACATAATGTCGCAAAACGCCAAGGGACAAAGCAGATCCCAAAGGAGGAGTGCGAGCCAGAAACTCGCAGCGGAGCGAAAATCTCCTGTTATGGATGCGGCAAAGCAGGGGTTATCCGCAGCAAGTGATAAAGTTCTTACACAAAGCCGGTCTTGTGTTAGACATGAAGCACCGCACGTGAAACTTTTCGAACCAGACGCGAAAGTACCATTTTGCAGCAGAGGATGAAATTTTTTGGACAGTCGAAGTAACACGGTCGGCAGAGCATGTTAATGAGGGTGGCATGAGCGTACCCGTACCAACACAATAAGAGATGGACACGGATGAAACAGATGATCTACAGGCATTAGACGCACTGTTCGATTCCTGTTTTCGTTCAGCTACGCCACCGGAGAAGAAGGTCGAGCAGCACACTTTGGACGCACTGTTCGATACCTGTTTCTGTCCGGCTATGATCATCCCTACAATACACATAGCCTCTTTAAGCGCGAGGGAGATGAGTCTGCGCGAAAATGAGGGACATCCAGTTTCAGAAGAATATCGATGGAAGGTACAGCAGCTACACTCCAAGAACGGTGATCTCTTCAAGGAAGCAAAAGGCCCGCGTAACCATGCCGAACATTATATCTTCACAGGCGATCATGCGCCCATCGCAGTCCCACCATACCGGTTATTACCTGCCAAACGCATGGCACTAAAAACGGAACTCGACGAAATGATCAGGCAGGATATCGTCGAGGAGTGCGATTCACCATGAACAGCTCCGGGTAATGGTGCCAAAGAAGGATGGCCGTACTAGAGTATGCGTAGACTACCGTAAACTCAACGCCATTACGACAGCAGACAGCTATCCTCTACCACAAATCGACGATCTGTTACATCTAACCAGCCGAGCCAAGGTCATATCGACCATAGACGCCAACGCCTCATGGACCGTCTCCGTTCCGGCCTACTCGACGTACCAATTCTAAGCTGCCTGGACGACCTAATAGTATTATCAGAAGACTGGATTCAACGCCTTCATCATCTAGACTACTTGTTCGCGAAAATCCCTACAATCGCCCAGTGGTCGACTGGTGCGATGGGCATTACTGCTGCAGCAGTACAACCTACAAATTGATTACACCCCGTAAAGGATTAACGTGGTAGCAGACACGCTATCACTGCCAAACATTGAAGATAAAGAAGTTACATCCGCACGGATTGGATTAGTTTCAATCAATTGCCCTAGCTGAAATGCGACTGAAACAAGACAGAGTCAATTTGAGGACAATAAATTACAAGAGATAATTATACTTATCTTAATTTATCCTTATTAAATATTAACCTTTTATTTTTAGAGTATCTTCTTTGGATCTCATATTGTTACAAAAATGGATGTTTTGTCAAGCACGATGACTGGCAATTTTTCTGGTGTTTCTAATTGTGCTTTAGAATAAAATATCCAAATAAAAAAAGTGCCCATAGTAGAGCTTATTGTCCCAAGAACCGAAATCAAAAGGAGGAAAAGGATGTTGGAAATTGTATGATTTAATGCTCACATTGAATTTGATCCTGATAAAAAAATGATTGAAGAAATTTTAATCATACCTGAAGGTATAATTAATCATGGTACAGAAACTAACCCAATTCTTAGATGTAGGCAACTAAGAGGAAAAGATAAAGATGATTGAAAAAAAACTTGCATCAAAAACATCAAAAACCAGCAGCATGTCGTCTCGAGCAGTTCAAGGATATGATAACAGAATTTCCTGAATCAAAAATTTCGTTGAAGTATACAATCTACCTTCACAAGTTTGCATGCGTCAAGCAAAGTATGAAGAAAATAAGGAAAATGATTTCCATGCCGACGACAATGTGGATCTAGTTTTTATGATGTTACGGAAATTGCCAATACCACCGAAAAACCAAATTTTATCTGGCCTTCTAAAGATAATTCCGGTAGCAGTAAGTCATAAAGCATGCGATGTATTAAAAGGATATTTGCAAAATAATGCAAGTAGAGTACTGTATTTTGATGCGACAGATAGTTTAGTAAGAAAACCTCACTCCTTTTGTAAGAGAATATTTTTATAATCAGGTGTAATGACAGTGTCCACAGATACAGCTCGTTTTAGATATCCATTGATAATTTTTTTTATTAAGTGAACATGTTAGAGCGATAATATTACAGATTGCATGGATGAATTCGGCGGTCATATGCCTTTTAAACGCATGGTTTGCGACCACAGCTATGCAAGCATTCATGCAATAATCCAAGGTTGCAATAATACAAATTTGATTGATTATAATAATAAGTGATATATATTTTTGAATGATAATAGTTAGTTACGGGATACATCCCGCACGCATACAACTATATACGACTGCATACGACCGCATGCAAGTCGTCACAAGAACGTACCAACGAATCAATTGCTACCTATATAAAAGGCGGGATTGATAGACTGATATGATTATTATATATCAAATTGACCAGTACACTTACCAGTCGGGATTTTATTTTGTATATTATAAATATATTGTGAAATTAAAGAAATAAAGATTTATTTTTGTAACCAAGTATATAATTAGTTTTAAACTTTTTACAGAAAACAACATAGCATTTATGTTGCAGTCATTTCACAAAGAGACCGTCATATAATACAAAAAATTTGCAAAAGGTAATCAGGAAAAAATATAGTTAGCTGTAGCTCAATTATTTTTCTTTTAGGTGAAAGATGTAGATATTTTTTTTTTTTTTATTTTATTAATGGCATTTGACCGTGTGGTCATTTAGCCTCTTATTACAAAATAATATTTTACAAATTTATAACTTTCAGAGAAATATACATATTTTACAAATTGTTTACAACATAAGATTGTGATTTAATTCATAAAACCTTAATAACTAGTACTTAATAACTATAATTTAATGTTACATTCTTGTAAAAAATTAACAAAAATTTTATATATATTTTCATCATTAGAGGAAAAGGCTATTGTGGTTTTAATAGGAAAAATGAACTCATATTTATACAGTTTTTGTAGTAGGGATGTTCTTTGACTAGCATAGTTTGCACTTCCAGAAGATGTGGTCAAGACTGTGTATTTCCAAACCGCACGAACAGAAGGGATCTTCTGCCATACCTATTCTAAAAAGATGAGATTTGCAAAATGTGTGTGCAGATCTAATACGATTGATGATGGTTATTTCGTTTCTGTTTCTGGCATTGGCAAACCATGCACTGAAAGACACTTTTGGTTTGCAAAATTTAAATAAGGTTCCTTTTCTGTCTTCCATATCATATTCATTTTGCCATAACCTTAATCCATGTTTCCTTACCCAGCTTTTAAGATCAGTCGCAGGAGCCTTTCTTGAAGGAAAATCTGATAAACAGGCTTCTTTTGCAAGTCCATCCACATATTCGTTTCCACGAATGTTGGAATGCCCTTTTATCCATATTAATTTGAACTCATATTTATTTGCTAAGATGCTTTCTATTTTGTGGATAGTGTCAAATATTAAAAAATTGCAATTTTGTTTAGGATGGTTTAGAGCCAGAAGTGCAGATTTACTGTCAGTTAGGATTATGGTTTTTGAAGTCTTTTCTTGTATAACGAAGTCTAAGGCAGCATTAATACCTGTAAGTTCTGCCGAAAAGACTGAGGCAAAACCCGGTAAATTGAATTGTAAATGTTTATCTCTATTAGGTACATACACAGCACATCCAACTTTGTTTTCTAACTTGGAACCGTCAGTGTAGATAACCGTAAAATCTTTCCATTCCGTATCTAACCAATTGTCAAACTCCCAGTTTATTATATTTTTGTTAGAATAATGTGTCGTATAATTGAAATCATTCAACCCTATATATTTCTTGGGAAATGAGTAATTCCAAAGGATTCAAATTATAAAAACCAGTTATTAATGGAGGTGTAGGTCTGTTTCTCCAATAGTTCGCTCTAAAATGCAGAACAGCTAAATCTTCCAATTGCTTCGGGATTCGAGCAGAATCCGAGTTGAATTTTTTAATTAAAAATCTATTGGTTAATATTTGTTTCCAAATATTCAATGGAGCTTCCCCGGCTTCCGCTAAAACGGCAATGCGAGGAGTTGACCTCATAGTTCCCAAACACAATCTTAAAGCCGCGAGTTGAGCCTTATCTAACATTCCTTGTATATTAGTTGAGATTCCTCCGTAAATGATGTGTCCGTAATCAATATGAGATCTAATTATGGATTTGTAGATAGCCAAACATGAACTTGGGTGGGCTCCCCAGTCAGTTCCAACCAATCTTCTAATGATGTTCTTACCTACTTCACATTTTTTGACCACCTCTTCTACGTGCGCCCGGAAGGTCATCTTTTTATCAAAGGTAACTCCTAAAATTTTCACACTATCGTATATTTAACAGTTCCAATTTCCCATATTGATTTCTTGAGGGTAAAGGAATTTTCTGTGCCTAGTGAACAGGATGCCCTTTGTTTTGATCAAGGAAAGGTTTAGGTGGTTGGACCTCATCCATTCTGAGACACCTGTGATCGACCGCTTCATTTTGTGAATGCATTCCTCAAGCGAGTTGCAAGAAATATACAAAAATAAATCATCAGCATACTGTAGTTTCCTAACATCGTCTTGAGTTCCTGCAGAAAAATCCGACATGTAAATATTAAATAATAATGGACTCAAAATCGATCCTTGTGGTAAGCCTGTTAGAGCTACTCTGGGACCTATTAATTTATTTTTGTATTTTACATATAGCAACCTATTCGTTAGTAAAAGAATTATCACTTTTATAATATTATGGGGAATATTCAACTTCTTAAGTCTGTTAAGTAAAATGCTATGATCAACATTATCGTAAGCCTTGTGTATATCCGTCGCTAACAGTAGCAGGTATCTATTATTTGAATTGGATATATGAATGTCATTGGATAAGGTACTTAAAAGGTCATTTGTGCCTTGACCTCTTCTAAAGCCAAATTGGTTATGATTGAAAAGAGACTTATTTTCTAAATACCACTCCAGTCTATTCTTGACGATGGCTTCGAATGTCTTGTTCAAGCATGATAATAAAGAGATAGGTCGGTAGGATTCTATCGACAATGGATCTTTATTCGGTTTCAAGATGGGAATAATTATAATTTTTTCCAATCCTCTGGAATCCAGCATGTAGAAAGAATTGAATTAAATACTTCTATGATTAAACATTTTAATGCTATGGGGCTCTTCTTTAGCATAATGTAAGAGATATTATCCATACCTGGCACGCTGTCTTTTTTATTTTTCAATATATTATCTAATTCGTAAAGTCTGATGGGAGAATTTAAGTCAACGGGACCTTTTTCGAGATTATTTGCAAAATTCAGATTGATTTCATTGGAGACAAAGTCTGGAACGAACATTTTTAGCATGTCTTCGAAGAATGAGCTACAGACGGGATGCTTAGATGAGTTTCTATTATTTTTGTTGTTAAAAATTTTAACTATATTCCAAAGCTTTGATGTATTAATATTACTATTGAGTGAGTTTGTAAAAACCATCCACTTTTTTCTCTTTTTGGATTTGAGAATTTTTTTTGTAATAGCATTTATTTTTTGATACTCAATAAAATTGTTATAAGAAAACTCGTCTATCATCTTTTTGTACGCTATTTTTCTTTGTCTGATCTGATTTTCACATTATTCGTCCCACCAGATAGCGGGTTTAAATTGTTTAATTGCCACTGTTTTACGTTCCTTGAAGTGTTTACCAGCTGCTTCGTTTATAATCTCGATAATGGCATCATATTTAGACTTATGATCCTCATGGAGTACCACTTTTTTCAACTTATCTTCTATTTCCCATGCGTAATTATTCCAATTGGCATCTTTAGTATTCCATTTTCTAGAGGGATATATATAGTCTTTTCCATCAAAATTAGTCTTTAACGTAATGTTAATCGGCAAATGGTCAGATCCTAAGCTGCCCGCATAAATGTCCCACTGGATTTTGTCATATAAATTATTGGAGCAAAAAGTGAGATCTATTGGCGTTCCTTTCCTACTTACCGTGCCGATAGTGGTTGGTCTTCCATCATTCATTATGGTGAGGTTTAGGTCTTCAATAATGTTGTATAGAATCTCGCCTCCTCTGTCAATGGAGTTACTGCCCCAAGCTAAATTTTTGCAGTTAAAATCCCCTATTATGAGTATAGGCATGGAGATAGTTTCAATTAAATCCTGAATATTTTTGAAATATTCCTTAGAGTTCGGCGCACAATAGATTGAAATAATACATACCGGGTTTTCTAATTTTAAGATCACTGCACACATTTGGATAAGATGGCACTGAAATGGGTGGTTAATTTTCTCGCATAATATGTTGTCTTTGACTAGAATGGCAGTACCGCCATAACCGTCAACTCTGTCTTCTCGGAAAATCCGATAACCTTTGACAAAATATTTGTGACCTTCTTTAAGCCAGGTTTCGGACAGACCTGCCACATGAATTTTATGCGACCACATATAATGTTCTATACTACTCTTGTTTGCTAACATTGATCTACAGTTATATTGTAAAATGTTTATTTGTTTCATAATGAAAAGAGTACTGATTGATTTATTTTTCTGAACTCACAGGTAAATCCTTATTAGATTTTTTCTTTTTTAAGCTTGCAGGATCTATTTTGTGTTTAATTTTTACCATTTTGAGAAAAACATCACTTGACAAATTTTTTAATACGGGATCATTTGGATTATAGACGTCCTTTAGCAGCCTAATGAAATGATATAGGCCACCATGATGTGTTAGGATCTTCACTTTTCCTATTGGATTTTACATCATTTTCAGAATCAGAATCTGATTTGTTTTTTACTCTTTTTCTAGGGTTTATAAAGTTTCCCTTGTCAGCCATATTTTCTTTATAAACAGGTTTTATGCTATGTCCGATTACAGCCCCATTCTTTTCTCTCTTGGTTGAGGGTGGAACATGAATCCTTTTAGGTTTATTAAATGTCTGGAAGTTTGCAACATAACCTTGGTCTTCCTCCTCTTTCAGGTCCGATAGAACCATGAATTTATTGTTTATTAAAGCCCCACTCTGGTTAGAGTTCTTGATTTTCATTGGAGGGAAATCTTTATCTTTATTCAAGCTGCTAAGGTTGACTCTAACTGTTCTCGAGTATTTATCGTTATCAAAGATTTTTTTTGCTTCGTAGAAAGATAAATTCTGTGTTGCCATTAATTCATTAATATTTTTATATCTTTTATATATTCTGCACTCTTTATTATAAGCCTCGTGGTTATCTTTGCACAGGCAGCATAGATAGTTGTTATCTTCTATACATACGTCTTTAATATGAGGACCTGCACATTTGGGACACGTTAGGTCGTTCCGGCATTTTTCCCGAACGTGGCCAAATCGCCAACATTTGTGGCATTGGGTAATCTTCTTAATAAATGGGCTGACTGGGCATTTAACAGAATGTATGCCTACCTTATCCGGCAGAGTTGAACCTCTGAAAGATAATTTCACGCATTGCGAGTTAATTCTGCGCTTGTTGATGTTTTTTGGTACAAAACACTTTACATCTATTATCGGAATAACTGATTCTATCTCTTCTAACATTTCTTCTGCAGTGAGATTAATTTCTACATCAAAGATTATACCTTCCCTAATTAATAGGTATTTAGGAATGTAAGCTTTCAATTTATTGTCAGTAAAAAAAACTATCGTCAAGAAGGCTATTTGCTGTTTTACCGTTCCCAAGAACTAGTTTGACTTTATTGTTACCAATCACGATAATCTCCAACAAATCTTCTTTCGGAATCGATCGTGATCTGTGTAGTAATTTTCCGAGAGCCATTGGGTGTAAACGTCCAATGTTTTTACTTAAAGATTCTACGTAAATGTAAAAAGGTCCAGTATCACACATATCAAAACGATTCGGTAGATGAATTTCATCAACGTTAATTCGATTAGAATTCTCATCACTAGGTACTTGCTCAGTCATTTCAATATTTTGTGCTTCATTGCTTTTGTCACACACATTAACCATATTAATCGAATCTTCAATTCGAATTGACTCTTCAATCACCGTTTCAGCACTATTAATTTGCATTGGAATATGTTCACTTCTTATTATGCTCTCCTCATTATTTGAATTACGTAAATCTATATTGTTTTCATTTCCGACATAGTACACATTCATTGCATTTGCAATAGTCACGCCAATTTCCGAACATGTAGGAGGATTTTTATCGGGCGGACGGCCCTTTAATTGTCTGGTATCGGACTCCATGAAGACATTAAATTAATTAACACAACAAAAATGCGATTAATTTACTTAATAACCACTTATATTAACATAAAATACACAATGTTTATACGACACTGCGTGCCCCCGGCAAGGGGACACGTGTTTAACGGTATCTATTTGTACACAATGCAGACACTAACACAGGTTGCTGGACAGGTAGATAAAATATTAGTACTTTTTGATATTTATGTAATGATTATTTATTCACCGATGTTAACAGCTCAACGTCTGAACGAATACTGATGTAGATATTTAAAACATGCTCGAAAAATGTTCACTCATATTGTGTGGATTTTAGGTAGCAAATATCATAATGTACAAATAGATTTAGCGATCAAGGAAATAAATCTATTTGAAAATAATGACTCAGTATCAAACAAGACGATCTTGACTGATACTAATGTTTCAGAAATAAATGATCGTAAACCATGTCGAGATCTTTTACGAAATAGTCTATTTTATAAAGATTTCCTTCATATTAAATGCGAAGCCGAGAAGATTATGCCAAAAGAAGGATTTACTAATCGTTTTTGCTTTCCAGGTTTCTTAAATTATGTATATTCCAATTATACCTTTGTGGTAAGGACTAATGCTAGATAATGACAGAAAACATTTGTATTCAAATAAATATATGAAACCGTCACATTTCATAGATACAATTGAACATTTGATGACGCTTTACAATAATGATTTAATAATAAAAGTTATATTAAAAAAAAAAGAAGAAATGCAAGTCAGGAGTAGTTAAACAATGGCAAACAATATTTAAAAAAATGAAAAAAGCAACAAAGTAAATAAAGTAACCGAAAAATTAAAGAAGGACCATAACACCTGTAGGACACGACGGTAGATATTAGGGATGCAAAGGAAACATGGAACAAAAAATCTAATAATCAGGTCAATTTTTACCTATGTAGGCAAAATGCTTTTTCTTTGCATAAATGCCTAAACTCAAATAACTCTGCTGATTCTAGTATAGAACTAAAAATAGGTTTGTGTTCTAACAATAATGTAGCTAAAGATTTTCATTTCCATATAAAACTCTCCATGTATAATATCGTATACTATAGGATTTTTTTGGTAAATATGCCATTAAATTGAATAACTTTTCCACTTCATTTGGAAATGAGTGGTTATATGACATAATCATTGACTCATACTTAGCATCAATTGAATATAATAGCAAAAAATTCTACATTTTAAGTGTTCATGAATATGATCATATTATAAATTATATAAATGATAACTTTATTATAAAATTATCATCAGGTTTAAAGTATCTAGCGCCACATAATATTAATAACCATTGGCTCTTAGTTTTAATAGATACAGATAAACAATTCACTGTTATTACTTCTTGCATTAATCCTTTAAAGGACTATATTTAGTCAATTTCGAAAAAGCTGCTTAACTTACAAGAAAGATTCCAATAAATTCCACGTTTTCATAAAGTAATTTCTCCTCAACAGATCGATAGTTATAGTTAGGGGCAATCAAAAATGCATACTGTTTATTAAATAACACTAAATTAAATTATATAGTAGAAAGTAGAATATAATTCATGGTACGAACATGAACTAAATTCAGAATTACCACTTATCAAATGCAAAAATAATTGTAATTTTACAACAATGTAAGCAGAGCTGCTTGATCTTAATATTTGTTCGTCTAGAACAAGTGATTCCCAAAGTGGTCCATGTTAACGAAAAGGGAATATGGATATCCACAATAGTGTATCACAACTCAACTTGTTAATATCTATTTTATTATTAAGAAATCAATTAATAAATGTCTTAATTTGGATTAGTATCTTTACTTGAAATGTTTGCATAAGGAGATTGACTTGATCTTGCCATTGAAGACGGTGGAGAAATTGAATGCACTAGAAATGCGTCTGAAGGATGACAACGAGTTATTCATTTATAAAAAATTGTTGGAAAAATTCGTGCAAGTAACTGGAATTAAATAGTATTCATAACCTCATGATCTGCTTATCAACCAGAATAATAATTCAATACATCAGGCTGATCTGTATATTGTGATAATGATGTGAAACAGCGTATGTTACTTCGATGATGTTATAAGAAGTTTTTGCGACCCAAATCTAGTAAATGAAAACAAATGAAGCGAAGTGACTGGCAACGAAGGTAACCAATTCAAAGTCATCGAATATAACTTTTAAGGTGCCGATACACTGTAGAGCAAAATCTAGGTAGAGTGTAGACTCTCTAGCTAGAGCGCTCTATCGTTGTGTGTACACTGTAAAGTGTTTTTCTCTTCCGAGAGCAATTTCGTACTCTAGGAGAGAAGTAGGTGAGAGGTGCTAGAGCAACTCTACCTAGACACTCTAAAAAGCTATGTACACTAGTGGCTAAATATTTTAATATATATTAATCTAGGTAGAGTGTAACTTTGACAACTAGACTATAGAAGTAATAAGCAAATCTAACCTACCACACAGAACCTATATAGATAAATAAACAAACCAGTACAAAGCAAAACAAAACTAGCTGTAAGTGGAATTCTGTCTTAAGGCAATTAAGGCATCGTGCCTTAAGGCAAATTGCTGGAACTTCCCGTACCAAAAATTATTATTTTTTTAAAAACGATTAACATTTTTGAAAAAATTTTACTTCGGAAAAATAAGATTTTTGAGAAACTATAAATTGGACGAAACGTTACTTTTTTTTGAAAAAAAAAAAATTAAAAAAAAAAAAATTTAAAAAAAAAAAATTTTTTTAATTTTTTTTTTGAAAAAAAATGTTTTCTTCATTTTGACATATTTTGGAAGATCTGAACTTTTTCTCAAAGCAATCGTACTGCTTTAACTGCATAGAGACAAAATATAAAGCGCGTAAGCGCCGCGTCGCTGTCTAACGGATAAACATTGGTACGGAAGCCATCGGAATGTAAACAAAATTTATACTTATTGTTAAAATCTCTATAAAATATCTGATAATTTGATGTGCATATGTCTAATGATCATTTTTGACCGCCATTTTTTTTTACTTTTTTCGTTAGATCTCCGAAATCGCTAGACCTGCCCTTATGAAAATTTGATCAATTCTTCATCTTGTCAATATAAGTAAAATGTTTTTTGAATTATTCAAATCGGACGCTCCGTTCTCTTAAAAACTGAGGTACCGTTTTTGGCACTTTTTGCTCCATATCTTCGGAACGGCTAGACCTGCCTCCGCCAAAAACTAATCAGCACGTCTCATTATCAATACGAATCGAATGTTTTTTGAATTATTCAAATCGCTTCATTCGTGTTTCCGAAATCGTCGACGAAAATTTGTATCCACACACACACACATACACACACACACATACATACACATCCATTTTTTCTAAGGTATGCCAAAATATTCAGAAACCTTTGAAACGTCGAGAAATGCAAAAATTTTCATTTTCAATTTTTTTGCGATTACTATAACCCTACGGGAAGTTACAAACTCTACGTATAGTACAAAAAAATATCCAACAAGTTGAATAATGCTAGAGTTAATAGCTAGAGCGTGAAAGTTGTGTAGAGACCCTGTGTACACTGAATTACATTTGTCTAGCCCTAGCGGGATTGTCTACGGAGAGTGTAGAGTGACTCTCGCTAGAGTGCTCTAGTAGCTGTGTACACTATGGGACTCTACACAGAGCGCTCTATTAGTGCTCTAGCTAGAGCGACTCTAGCAAAAAACTCTACAGTGTATCGGCACTTTTACGCTCTCCGTGACTCTAGGCTGCCCGTAGTCGTCTCTGCCGGTGCTCAAAGAGATTCTTTTTGCCTCCACCGGGGTTTGACCAGCTCACCTGGTTCTGCGTCGTGCTACATGAATATACGTAAAATTTTGTGCAATATATTATGTATATATAATTCAGAAACAAAACACACAAGCCTCTACACAAGTCGGGAAGGATAATTCTCTACCAAGAATCCACGTCGAGGACAAGAATAAGTGCCGTGAGTGAAAGTGCTAATTCTCACTCAGAGTAATAATAATTATTAAATGTTAGACATAAGTTTTTGTCGCATTTTCATTTTTTTGTATTAATTTCTTAAGCAAAAATCCGTGCATATCACTGTTCATTTGTGAATACTGTGTTGTATTGTATATTTAACATTTAACATATTTGTTACAATTTTTTTTGGTTAGCAGTCTCTGCTTATTGTTCATAAAAAATATATTTCAGAATAAAATTTAATAAAAAAATATTTTTTTTTTAACATGATCATCATAATTGTTTTAAAAATATAGCCCTGAAGATGAGTCAAACCAGCACTCAAAACGTATGCTATTCTAAGAAACATTCAAATTCATACAATATTTTCTTATAAAACCTGAAACATATAAATCAGCTACTGATACTCCTCAACAAAGTTAGTTTTGCTTAGAGAAATTTTCATAGAAAGCTTTTTTGCTCCAAAACCTTTACTAGATATATGTAATTTGTTTACGTCAAAACCCATGTCACATAAAATTGAAAGAAAATTGGTGCACGTGCATGCGGAAGACATTCCCTTTTTCAAAATGTATAAATCATATTGATATAAAAAAATATTCGACCAGAGTTTACATGGTACAAGCAACTTCATAAAAAAGCATACTTATCTAAAACTTGAGCATTACAAACAATGAAACGTATATGAAACTAAAAAATATGAATTAAGTATTTTCGTTTCTAAGATAGAAATAGAAACTTAACCAATTACATGCGCAGTATGTTCAAAAATAAATCTTATGCGACGTTTAATATGTATAGGTTTATTATAGTGGCAAATAAAAAAAAGTAAGTAAAATTATAGAAAACGTGTTTTACATTTATCATTACAGCGATATTATGTGCTATTATTAAGTATAATTATATTATTAAATTGATTTTCATAATTTTACATTCATTTTAAAGTTACCACATTCAAACTTATGTATGTATTGTAAAAATGTATTTGAGCGTTTGTAGTTTCCCAAATCTAAGTACTAATGAAAAACAAAGAAAATGTTTAATCTTGCAAGTTCATCCTACAAGTTACATGTGCTTATCATTGAATATTTAAAATTAGTTAAATATAAATTTAAGAATAAATTATTCTTCAATAATTTCTTGATATTGGGAAATATCAATAAAAAAATTTAATTCGATTCGATTTCGAGTGCAAATTGATTTTTTTCTGTTAGATTTTCTTCATATAATATGCATGCTGCATGACAAGTTTCAAATTCGGATTGATCATGTATAGTGATGAAAAGCCTTTGAGCAAACACTACTTATATTATTGTGATGCTGTGATATCTCGAAATTATTGAAAGTCAAAATTGTTTACGAGTATGTAGCGATCATTTTATTCAACATATGTTATTGATTTACAAAGAAAAATCATCCAATAGATCCAAAATTAAACAAAAAAACTGATGAAGTATGAAGTATTCATACTTTGCATCCGCCTCAAATTTGGTATCTCGTTCATGTGATAAATCCAGGGCGGTTTTTTCTATTTGGTCAAAAACTACTTTGAGTAGTTCACAATCATAAAGATTGAGACACGAATGTCTTTGGCTGAATTGGAACTAACAAAAGAGATGTTTCAAATAGTTTGGCATAATAAAGCCATCAAATCATTGGCATCACAATAAACATTATAAATCAAATTTTCCTGTTCATTGTCATGTGTGACTTTTCAACAAACAGACCAAGAATATTATAATGATCTTCAGCCATAAAGTGCTGATGACATCTTACTTGATTTATAAATCATAATTTATAAACCAAAATCAAAATTGTACATAAAGTACCGTGTATTTTACACTAAATCTTCGTGTTATGTATTTCAAACGTCTCGATCAAAGTTAATTCCTTCCACGACATGTTTGATGCTCATGTTATTCCACGTAGAAGCAAAACTATGCAAAATTTGCTTTTTTCAAATATTCATATCATCTTTCATTTTGAAAGAAATGAGTAATTATAGTAAATATTAATCATATTGCTTACTATTTTGTTTCACTTCTAAAAATACTTAATTGTTCTGGCTCCAATAGAATTGATATTTGGTTCCTATATTATTAGTTAGTTATTGTTAAACCTCAATAACAGTGCCTTTATTTCAATTCAGTCATTATCTTTTGTTTCATGTACGTAATAATTTTTCATTCCATTTATAATACTCCTATTACCATCATCTATTATCATAACATCTCCCATGTTTTATTTTATTTCCAAATTTGTTTTGTTAGCATTAAACAAATAAAGTTTCTTCATGACTGCTATATATTTTAACTAATTTTACATATTCAAGGACTAAATCACATATTATTAACTTCCCGTAGGGTAAGTTATTGTAATGGGCCGAAAATCGGAATTGAAAATTTTTACATTTCTCGACGTTTTGAAGGTTTCTGAACGTTTTGGCATACCTCAGAAAAAATGGATGTGTGTGTGTGTGTGTGTGTGTATGTATGTATGGATACAAATTTTCGTCCACGTTTTCGGGCGTACGGATCAACCGATTTGAATGGTTTAAAAAACATTCGATTCCTATTAATAAGGAGAAGAGCTGATTAGTTTTTGGCAAAGACAGGTCCAGCAGTTACGGAGATAAGGAGCAAAGAGTGCAGAAAATAGAAATCGAGTTTTTGAGAGAACGGAGCATCCGATTTGAATGATCTAAAAAACATTCCATTAGTAATGATTGGGAGAAACGGTTATTAGTTTTGCGCAAAGGCAGGCCCAGCCATTTCGGAGATACAGAGCTAAATGTACAAAAAATGGCAGTTTTTGAGAGAACTAAGCGTCCGATTCAATTGATTCAAAGAACTTTCTGCTTGTCTTAACAAAATAATTGATTTTGGACAAAAAAATTTTGTACCATTTTTTTTTTTTTTTTTTTTTTAAATTTTTTGTATATCGAAAATAATTCAGATTTTATTTTTAATTCTGACTATAGTTCTAATATACTTTAAACAAATAATTTCAACTCTGCAATTCAGTTTATATAATTATTATAAATATTAGACAATAATACAATATTTATAATAATCTATTTGAAAACATTCAATATTCCTCGAACGTTTCGTTACGGTACGGGAAGTTCCAGCAATTTGCCTTAAGGCACGATGCCACCCACCCACTAGTTTAGTTTTATTATCACAACATTGATTTCGAAAAAAATCACTATTTAAGAAAACTACCCACACTTTAAAATTTACAATATAATACATACTGACTTACTAACGCGCTTGTACATTTATTTTCGCTTAACAAGAAACTCCTGAACAAAAAAAAAATACTATGTAACATAGTAGCACATGTAACTAAACAACAGTTTAATATCATCCGGACGATTTAAAAAATGTCACTTTCTAACAATGTTCTAGATTTACTAAAACATTAGTTATGCTTTTTATGTACTGGATTGGCATGCAATACTCTACCAAATAAAAATAAGAAATTTGAAAAGAAACAATTATTTAAATTTAATATATTTAATTAAATTAAATTACTGGGCAGTAAATATCTTTTAGCTTATGTTCTCAATTTAAAAACTTCATATTCTTTTAATTCAAGTATAATTTGATGTTGCCTTTTACAATGCTAGTAATCTACTAATGTTTTTGGATTTTGAGTTCTCTATGGTGCACCACTGGTAACAACCTGGTGATACTTTAATGGCAAGTATTACCTTGATAGGATTTCCATTAAAACATTGTGGCATAAGAGTATTGTTGTATTGTATTGTAGAGTATTGTATCTTCTGACAAATAATGAAATTTATAAGTTTTTCTGAGCGTATATAATTGGTTTTAGCAAATTACATTGAAACACTATCGCACATATTAAAGACAAAGACAAAGGTAAATAATTTATCAGGTTTTAATATTTTATCAATATTCATTTACTAATAATCTTTATTTAATTGAATCTTTTTGGGGCAATCAAGTATAAAAGTTTTATAAAATCTAATTTGGAACACATTAAAATTAATGTGTAAAACAATATTTTTGCTTAACATATATTCAGACACAGTTTCAGCGACTTTTTGCATAGATTTTTTGTTATATGTGTTAGTTTTCAATCCTTGATAGAAATAATAAATTTTTCACAAATTGTTTTGAAACTCATAGTTGGTATCACTATAATTCTACCAAATATTGTAGAAGTTGCATTAGTTATCCAACACTATACTCATAGTTTTGAATAACTATACTTATATAGATTTGAATAACTAATGCAAAATGCATAAATCACTGTTTCTGAAGCTTTTTATAGTGTCGCTAATACTTTTATAATAAATAGCACAACGCAAATTCTCGAAGGAGTTTACGTTTTGACCAGAAAATCCTATTTGCTAATTTCATGTCAATGATATAAATTAATATAAAACTTAACTATCTAATTATTTTATAATAGTCCATCATTGGTCCTATTGATCATTCAACTTTGATCAATCTTTAAACATTTTTATCATTATATACATATACACATAAATAATGTTAGTGAATAAACATATTTCACTGTTTTAGATGTTCAATGAACGTTGAAGAAGAAGTAGAGATCCAGAGTGACCCTAATGATATTAGCATCACATCAGCTGATTCTCAAACAAGTTTATTGACGCAGACAAAAATCACAGGAGCATTTCGAAGCAGCAGGTAATTGAAAGAAAGGAGTGAGAAAATCACATGCTTACTTGCTGAAATGATTTCAACAGATATACTACTAAGTTTTATGCAACGTAAAGGACTCCAGAAATTTATGAAATTTCTCGAAACTACATATTAAATTCCATCAGAAAGTACTGCTTTGAGTGGTGTAAAATTACTAAATGACAACAAAACCAGTGAAGTTAAGAATTTGTTGACTGAAGGAAAAAATGTGGCAATCACAACCGATATGTGGGCATCAAGGTCAGCAAATTCGTATATAATTATTACTGGTCATGTAATAGACAACACATGGAAGTATAACAACATGACATTATCCACAGTAGAAATTTCTGAGAAGCATATTTCAAAAAATTAAAAAGATAAATTGACTGAACTAATGGGAGTTTGGAATATTGAAGGTGAAGTATCCGCTGTTGTTCATGGCAATGCCGCAAATGTTACAGGGGCTGTTTCGAAGAACTGGAACTTGTTTGGTAATAGCATACCCTGTTTTGCACATACCCTACAGCTGTGCATTAATAAGGCCATTTCAAATGGTAATATTCATGATATTGTGAAGAAAGCTGAATTTTTCATCATTCTAGCTTAGCCAATTCTAATTTGAAAAAAAAAGCAAGAGCAACTTGAACTACCAGTACATAAGTTAATAAATAAAAACATCACAAGGTGGAACAGCACTTACCGCATGCTTGAAAAACTGCTAAAACAACGGACAGCAATTTTATCTGTTCTCAATGATCGCTCTGTTACAAACATTAGGACAGCTGTTTCACTTGAAATTACTGAGCAGGAATGAGCGATAATGGGAATGCTGGTAGTGATCTTAAGACCGTTTGAAATAAGCACCAGCTCTTTGTCATCCGAAAAGACTGTAATATTGTCAACAGCAAAACCATTAATGTCTTCATTAATAAGAAAATAAAATCCATATAAATAAGTTTAAAAAGCTAATAAAAACTGAAATAATGGATAGATTTCTCTATAATGTTGACAATAATTAATGTTCCAATAGCTATAGGCCAATAAGGTTACTTAATACCTTAAGCAAAATATATAAAAAAATACTTAAAGATAGAATTATAGATTTCATTAACATACATACAATTATACCAAGCAATCAATATGGATTTCGTCAAAATCACTCCACACTTCACCCACTTTCAATACTTGTAGAACAAATTATATTCAAGCTTAACAGAAGACAAGCATGATAATTTTAGATGTTGAAAAGGCTTTCGACACAGTTTGGATTAATGATTGGTATATAAAATAATAAAACTCAAATTTCCGAAGTACATAATTAATACCATAAAAGATTATCTTAATAATAGAAGTTTTTGTGTAAAAATATTTAACGCCAAATCCAACTTGAGGACAATTGGAGTACCACAAGGAAGTAGCCTTGGACCAATACTTTATTATTTAAACATTCATGATTTACCGCAACAAAATAACACCACTCTGATTAATTTCGCTGATGATACTGCTATATTTACATCAGCTATAGCTAATAACACCAAAGATAAATGAGTCCAAAACTGAAACCATATTATTCACAAAGAAAATTAAAAATCCAACACCAAATGATATAATCAATTTAAATGGCATTGATATCAATTGGAATAGTAAAGTCAAATACCTAGGTGTGATACTTGACAGAAAAGTAAACTTTAACGAACATATTAAATTTAAAACAGATCAAGCTGAAAAATTAATATATGCTTTATATCCGTTATTAAAAAAGAAAAGTACACTGAACAAATCAAATAAGAAAAGAATATATCTATCTTTAATAAGACAAACTATGATATATGATTCACCAATTTGGTGCATGACAAGCAAGAATAATATAAATAAATTACAAAAAATTAAAAAAAAGCCTTAAGAATAGTTAAGAATCCAGTAAATCTACACTATATATCAAACAAAATACCACATGAGGCAATACAAGTTCCGGAAATTATGGAATTAATAAATAAAATCTTAAAATTATTTTTTTCAAAATGTTTAGTTAATAATAACACAACAATTAATGTGCTACCTAATTTTATAAAAGATCTTTAGCTAAAATAAATATTTCAGTTTTAATTTATCAAAATGTTTTTGTTAGTGTTGTGTTGTCCTTAAATATATTGTTTGTGGTTTTTGTGATATTTTTGCCACATAATAAATATTATTTTGATTAAAGTAATAATTAAGTGAATTTATTATAGTTTAAATGATTGTTTTGTTATCTTCAAATGAAGATAGATATTCATGTTGTAAATTTATAGATTGTATATATTTTTTTATATTAAATGTAATAAAAATCTTATAAACTAAAAAACTAACCTGTTGATGCTAGAACATTGTTGGGTACTCTAAAACAAGCTACTTGCGGCATTAAATCTGGAATTAAATTTTTTTGTAACCTAGCATTTGGTGATAAAATTCATTGTGGTACTCGACAATTAAAAGGTTCTGAACGTGAACAAATAGGAAAATAACTTTGTATTAACAATAAAAGCTCCAGAATCCTTGAAAATGAAAATAAGATAATACAAAATGATGGTATGAATCTTCCAATCTTGTATTCAAGTCATGTAATGAAACCAGCGAAATACGAGTCGAAAAAGAAATTGCATGCATTCAAGGATTCCCTTAGATCCCTGGAATATATGCAACTTAGCGAATATTACAACTCAATACTTAATACTGGATTAAATCCATTTGTTGTTCATTACTTTACGAATTTTCAGAAACAATCATAATAAAAAAACATTTGTTTAATAATCAATGCAACCGGGAGAGTCGTAGAGAAAATAAACCGTTTCGATGAACAACTGACTAAAAATATATTTTTATATCAATGTGTAGTTTTCACCGATAGTGGAACATTTCCAGTGGCTCAAATGTTATCAGAAACGCATCATATGGTAGCCATACAGACGTGGCTAATGGAATTTGTGCGATCTGGAGTTTCTATTCCGAAGAAAATTGTCTGTGATCTGTCGCAAGCACGTTTGTCAACTTGCGTGAGGACATTCACCAATTACAATACAATTGTAGAATATGCCGACTATTTATTTGCTAAAAATTTACCATCATACTATAAACGCATTGATGTAGCACGGTTTATTAAGTTATACACAATTATTTTAAAATCCCTTCGTTCATGTATAGCCAAATTGTACAAAAAATGTTTGTATTGGTTGATATCAAGTGAAAATGAAGCTTAGCCGATGAATGTTTATTTTATATATACATATCATTTGTCTATTTCATTAAACTACAATATAACATTTATCATAATTAAAATATGTATTCAATTTTCAATTATCTCATAATATTTCTTTATTTTTCTTTTAAATTTGTCGTCATCATTGGTCATCTTAACATCGTTTGGCAATTCATTATATATTTAACTAGTGCTCCATGACATTTCCTCTCAATTTATTCTTTCTATTGTGTTCAATGTGAAAATTGTTTTGTTGTCTAGTGTAGTGTTCGTATATATCTTGATTTGTGTCTATTGCTGTACTTGTTTTAATTCTGTTATATTTCATTTTGTGTATTAATTTGCATTTATCAATTTTTATTATGTTGTTTAGTGAATCAATATTCGTTTCTGTTTGTAAGTATTTGATGGATGTTAAGTGTGGAAAATAATACGATATTTTTATGGCTTTGTTCATTATTCTCTGTATATCATTTAAGTTAGCTTTAGTTGTTTGAATCCAAGAATTTATTCCATATAAAATTATGGGTATTATAAGCGCTTTTAAAATCAATATCTTATTTTTTCCCCCGAAAGAATGGATCCTTTTTAAAACTCCTGTTAATGCCGCTATCTTACTGATTAATATCTTTTTAATTTCATTTATATGTTTTGTCCATGTTAGCTTTTTGTGTATTATAAGGTGTTTTATATATTCCACTTCTTCTATATCTGTATTATTAACTTCCCGAAGAAAAAGTTAATGTTTTCTCGACGTTTCAGGCCATTCTGAATCGAATGAGACAAAATTTGGAGAAAGTATGTGTGTGTGTGCGTGTGGACGCACAGATTTTTTGCCGTAATTAATTTGTTTATTATAGATTAAGTCGATTATTTACAAATCGGGAAGTTCATGTAACTTTCCTCAAGGCTAAATACCAATACCAGTTTATTTTTGAGGTGGAGGATACTGGTCTATGCGATGTTTGAATGAAACTTTAACGATTGGCATGCCTATATTCATTAATTGTTTGACCTATTTTCTAACAATAACTACACGTCTTAGAAAAATTATTTGGGTTATATTTTGTTCTAAAAAAACAATTATTAGCGGTGTGCCCTATTTTTTTACATAATTCAAAATTTACGTTAATATGTGATGAAGTTAAATCTTCAGTCACTGCAAAATTGATTGCATCATTTAAGTCATTGAATCTACATGATTTAATTAAATTTTTTAATGGAATTTTGATACGATCGACAAAACTTCTAAGAGCCCGTCTCCATATATGCGAATTCGTAATCTTTCCGATATTTCTTGCCCTTGAGAATCGCAGTCTTTGTTGAACATTTTATCAACTATATCTAAAATTCTATCGCCAAAAGATTTAACAGATTCATTTGAAAATTGTTTAACATAGTTTGGAATATAAAGTGGAAATAAAAGTTTGGTCATAATATTCTTTACATAAATGTGTTTTTAATACTGAATAATTTGCAATTTTATTACGGATAACTTTAACTAATACTTTACTTGGTAACTTTCTTTACCATTAAAAATAATTTATGTGCTTCCTCCGGTAACAAATTTACATGTAACGAGTCACAAGCATCAATAAATGCACGGACATTGGTTTCATTTTCATCAAAATTCGGAATAATAGCTAGAGCTAAATTTAAATCTAATTTATTTTTATTACCATTACCGATTGTATTCTCCATCTTGTGATTGAATGGTTCCTTGCCCTTGCTTAGGTATAGATCCTTGTCCAGGTTATCCGCTAGGCTCGAATATACACAATAGAATCGCCTTCTTGGAAAATTACCACTGCTCGTTCCGCGTCTCAAAATAGCGTGGATGAATCACTTTTCAAGTTTTGGTTTAATTTCTCATAGATAATATTGATAAAAGTTCGGTAATGCACTTAATTACTCGGTTTTAACATATTTTAGTTTTATTTGATGATTGTATTTTTTTTTTTTTTTTAAATATGGGTCTGCAGGAGGCTTTACTGGGCAAGGAAAAAATTATTCGAATAGCTCTTTTCTGAAGCTTAAATATTTTAATTAGTTCGGATGAAAAACCCCAGAATTGAATGCCGTATGAAACGTGAGAATAAAAGTTGCTATAATAAACTGAAAGTAAGCAATTTAAACCAAGTTTGGGTTTTAGGGTGCGCAACATGAAACATGTTCTAGATAAAGTTGGTGATAGTGAGATAGAGATATGATCAGACCACTTTAAATTATTATTAATATGGATACCAAGAAACTTTGATACTTGCGAAAAATTATATGCTGAATTATTGATAGTTAAAGAAGTAATATTATTGGATAAACGATTTTTTGTACAAAAAGATATGATTTGGGTCTTATCATTATTGAGGACTAGATTATTTTCACAAAACCATTTCGTTATTTCTGACATAACCACGCTTAATTGATTTGTTTTATTATTGTTGTATTTTATACGGGAGTACTATTTTATCATAGTTTTGGTTTTTATTTACTACAGTTATTAGTTATTGATTGATATTTGTAGCATAATTAATTATTATCTCGTTTATTATTTAGGAACGCGCCAATTTTATCACCACAATTTTGATATATTAACACTTAATTTGAATTCACTAGTTGACACACACATTTTTTTTATTATTTTATTATAGATTTCGAAGTAGGTATCGTAATTAGCTGCCACCATATGAAGAGATATTAATTATTTGTTCTCTTCTTGATATGTAAAAACAAACACTTTTTAAGATTTATAGATTTTATTTTTTTGTAACTTACTAATCAGTTTTTACCTGATTCGGCCCTTATTGTCGGATAAGGGTCGACTTATAAAAGTTTTATATAAATGGTACCAACATACAAGATTAAATTACAAACATATTTTAATGAAAATGTGTTAAACATAAAATATTATAATAAATACATAATAGTTCTTAACAATATATATATATATATATATATATATATATATATATATAATTTATTATAATAATAAATTCTTACTGCTTATTAATTTCTCATTTTACTAAATAAATATTATTTTATAGAACTAGAAGAATTTTTGATATTACCTAACGGAGCAGTAGGAGTTCAAGGTGGTGTTTGGACTGTTGAGAGAACAGCATTTTTAATAGAATGTTTTAGAAAATATAAGCCAAATGTTGGTTCATTAGAAATGAGAACAGTGAAGGCTATGTGGATTGTCATCAAAAATGACATGAATATTAAATTTGGCATTACATTTACTGAAGGCAATATTGAAAATCGTTAGAGAGTACTTCAACGAAATTATAAAAAATATGTTGACAGTCAAGCTACTGGTACAAATAATGATATAAATATATAAAATAATTTTATACATATTAACAATTATGTCTTATAGGGCAAGGAAATTTCAATTTTCAGTATGCAGAAGAGTTTGATGAAATATATGGCAATAGCCTGTATCCAATGTTGTTAAATATCTGGGATTACATTTAGATAGAAGATTAACCTGGCATGAACATATTCTAAAGAAGCGTCAGCAGCTTGAATTAACACGTAGGCAACTTAACTGGTTAATGGAATGGAAATCACAAGTCACAATAGAAAATAAACTACAACACAATAATTAAACCAATATGGTCCTACGGCCTACAACTATGGGGTGCGGCCAGTAAATCGAATATAACTATTTTACAAAGGTTCCAAAATAAAATTTTGAAAGAAATCGTGAACGCTCCAAAATACGTTCTCAATTGGTTGATTCATCAAGATTTCAGAATCCGAACTATAGAAGAAGAAATTAATCTATACTGCACCAGATATAAAGGTCGTCTAAGTCGTAATCCAAACGTATTAGCGTCAGATCTGCTCAAGCCTTTACCACCAAAGCGACTCAAAAAAAGAATCTGCAATGATTTACTATAGAATATAATATAGCTTCTATGAAGGCGCTATCGCAGGATTTATTCGCACATTCTGAACAATTATTGATAATTTTGATGGATTTATAGATATGGATTCAGAAAATTTCATAGTGAAATTTATAGAAATACTTATGGTCAATAAGTGACGAGGCAAATCATAATAAACAAATGCGCAATAATGCGTTAAATTCAATGCTGCCGGCATTTAAAGGAATTAATCCAGATGCAACTATAGCCACAGTGGCTAAAAAAATTAAAAGCATTAGGAGCGTTTTGACAGACAAACTTCTACAACACATGGATAAAATAGAACAAGAAAAATCTCGAGAAATGAAAATGGCAGAAATTTCGGAAAAACTCTCGAATTGATGAATCAGAGACAAAAAGAAATCACAATTAGTTTAATACATCAATTGATGTGGCATGGCATTAACAATTTTCTATCAGAGCATACGACGATAATGAATTGGCCAAATCATAATTATCAATCAATTATATTTTGCATTTGAGTTGTTCTTATTTAAAATATTACTTTATACTATGTAATGTTTTATGTACTTTCAGGGTACTTTCCCGAAGTGTGTGTGCTCTATGGTGTGTATATGGATGGTGTCTGATCCTTATGGAACAGAAGTGTGTATCTGTGTGCGAATCGGTGTCTGGCGGTAACTTGTTGAGTGTTGTATATTTCGGCGTGGTGTTAACTTGGTGAATGATTATTAAATATATTAGTGAAGAAGTAATAAGGTGTTTTATTTATTAAATAATACTAGTAAATCTAGTTTAAAGCTCAGAAGTGGGATTGGATCGGAACGTCGAGGATTTATTGGAGAACATTTTGGAGTGGATTATTGGGATAGGCGATTTCAATAATCTTTTTGAGTGACCGTGCTATTAATCAGGCGGATTATAATTACGGGGTGCGATAAAAAGCAAGGTGTCGTACAAGTGCAGGTGTTATTTTGTAAGTTTTGTGTGGTTGTGCAAAAGTGAGGTTAACACGTGGTTAACTAAAATAAGAACAAAGTGGAAGAAAATATCGAAAGCAAGGCGTGATATTGACGTTGGCGAGTCGCGGAGCTGCGATATTTGTAACTAAAAACTTGAGATTGCAAAAATAAATTAAGATTTGGTGAAATGGCTACCGGAGTTGATGCTAAGAGCTCGGTGCCAGAAGCCTTAAGAGTGCTATCGTTGACAGATTTGATTACTCTTATCAGGGCGATAACCGGTGATAAAAACGAGAGCATCTCGAGCAGCGAATTGTTAGCGACGATACGTCGATACGTATTCGACGAATCGTCTGAGCAATGCATCGAGGCATGGTCTGAACGCGTTGAGGCCGTGCGTGACGCATACGAGATGGCTAAGAAGATGGTGGTGCTGATGATATCGAAGCTTTCGTGGCGCAACCTCTTCATATGATGAGCTTAAGAGGGCGCTAACAGCATTTTTCAAGAATGGAGAAGACCGGATGACTCGGATGAGAAGGTTTGAGTCTCGGAGGTGGCAAAACAAGAACCATTTAGCGCATACTTCCAGGAGAAGATGGCGCTAGGAAATAGGTTGAGTTGTATCGAGTCTGACCTGCTAGCCTATATGATAGACGGCTTCGACAACCCGCCACTCCAGGCTCAAGCCAAAATGAACCAATTCAGAGATTTAGCGACCCTGCCAAGTGTGATGAACGAGCTGACAACGGAGGAACGCGGATTCAATATGATGCCGCCTAAGAGGGTACAGTCAACAGGGTTTCCTAGAGTGGAACCACACGGCGCATACCTCCCGGTGAGGTGTTTTATTTGTGGTGGAGTAGGACATATGGCATCCAGGTGTATGAAACCAAAAAATGATGGAGTGGCGTGCTACAACTGTGGCTGAACGGAGCATCAACAGAGTTTTTGCAAAAATGTCCGCAGTACGGCGCAAGCGGCGCCGGATAGCACAACACTAATAATAAACCCCATACCGGCCTACAAGGTTGAAACGAAGGTGTTTGACGTGGATTTTGAGAGTATGATAGATTCGGGTTCAGCAATATCGATTATCAAGCGATCTTGTGCGCCTAATGGAACACCAGTGGAAGCATGGACCACAAGAGCCGGGTTCCAGGGCATTAACCCTGCGAGGTTAGATGTTGAAGGTATTGCAAAACTACGGTTGACGTTTCAGGAGCATGGGGCAGAAGTGCCACTAACTTTGTATGTGGTCCCAGAAAATACCATGAATGCGTCATGTCTATTGGGGCGAGATATTATTCAACACGATGATTTAGAGGTGACCATATAGGATATAGTGCATAGAGTTAACGAAAATGCAGGGATTAACGAAATATTGGCGATTGACGATATTATTACAAACGGGGTGAATTTAAATATATCGGAGGAAAATGACAATGACTACGATATGCGGATCCGTAAACGCATCCCACGGACAACAATGAATACGTTCGATGAGCTGCTTCAAAGAGCTCGCGACGTAGAAGCTAACATTATCGAGGCAGAACAGGGAGAAAGCAATTCGGTGGAAAGACGGACAACCTGCTCTTTTTGCGGCAACATCGGATACACGGTCACAAAATGTCGCAAACGCCAAGGGACAAAGCAGATCCCAAAGAAGAAGGAGCCAGAAACTCGGAGCGGAGCGAGAATCTCCTGTTATTGTTGCGGCGAAGCAGGGGTTATCCGCAGCAAGCGCCCGATTATTGCACAAAGCCGGTCTTTTGTTAGACATGAAGCACCGCACGTGGAACTTTTCGGACAAGACGCAAAAGTATCCTTTCGCAGCAGAGGATAAATTTTTTCGGACAGTCAAAGTAGCACGGTCGGCAGAGCATGTTAATGATGCTGTCATGTGCGTTCCCGTACCGACACAAGAAGAGATAGACACGAATGAAACAGATGATCTACAGGCACTAAACGCACTGTTCGATGCCTGTTTTCGTTCAGCTACGCCACCGGAGAAGAAGGACGAACAGCACACTTTGGACGCACTGTTCGACACCTGTTTCCGCTCGGCTACGATCATCCCTACAATACACATAGCCTCTTTAAGCGCCAGGTTGCTGGGTCTGCGCAAAAATGAGGGACATCCAGTTTCAAAAAAATATCGATGGAAGGTACAGCAGCTACACTCCAAGAACGGTGATATCTTCAAGGAAGCAAAAGGCCCGTGAAACCACGCCGAGCATTATATCTTCACAGGCGATCATGCGCCCATCGCAGTCCCACCGTACCGGTTATCACCTGCTAAACGCATGGCACTAAAAACGGAACTCGACGAAATGATCAGGCAGGATATCGTCGAGGAGTGCGATTCACCATGAACAGCTCCGGTGGTAATGGTGCCAAAGAAGGATGGCCGTACTAGAGTATGCGTAGACTACCGTAAACTCAACGCCATTACGACAGCAGACAGCTATCCTCTACCACGAATCGACGATCTGTTACATCGAACCAGCCGAGCCAAGGTCATGTCGACCACAGACGCCAACGCCTCCGTTCCGGCGTACCCGACGTAACAATTCTAAGCTACCTGGACGACCTAATAGTATTATCAGAAGACTGGATTCAACACCATGATCTAGACTACTTGTTCGCGAAAATTCGGGCACCGCGAATGACCCGCGAGAAATGTCGGTTCTTCTGCACCGAAGTAAAGTACCTAGGACATGTAGTGACGCCCGAAGGAATTCAGACTGATCCATAGAAAGTAGCGGCCATTGTAGGAATGAAACCCCCCAGGAACGTTAAGGAATTACTGACATTTCTACAAACCTGCTCGTGGTGTAGGTGATTCGTACCTGATTTTGCAAAGGTACCCAACCCCTGAGCCAGCTAACAAAGAAAAATAACGAGTGGAAATGGGGACAGGACCAGGACAAAGCTTTCTGGCATGTCAAGAAAGCACTAATAACGAGCCCTATCGACGAGCTAAAACTGTACACCCTGCAAACCGACGCAAGCAGCTACGCTCTAGGGGGAGTATTACTGCAAGGAGAAGGCGCCGACGAAAGGCCAGTGGAGTATGCAAGTCGCCTATTGACTCCGGCTGAAAGGAATTATAGCACCACGGAACGCGAAACACTGGCGGTGGTATGGGCCGTTAACAAGTCCCGTGGATACATCGAGGGGGCCACGATAACGGTAGCCACAGATCACAGGCCTCTAAAATGGTTAATGCCCCTACAATCGCCCAGTGGTCGACTGGCGCGATGGGCATTACTGCTGCAGCAGTACAACCTACAAATTGATTACACCCCGGGAAGGATTAACGTGGTAGCAGACACGCTATCACGGCCAAACATTGAAGATGAAGAAGTTACACCCGCACGGATTGGATTGGTTTTAATCAATTACCCCAGCTGAAGTGCGGCTGAAACAAGACAGGGTCAATTTGAGGACAACAAATTACAAGAGATAATCAATGCGTTTGAAACGACTGAAGACCGGCAGGACTACCAAAGGTGGACGGGGCGAGGATACCTAATGCATCAAGGGGTACTATACAGGTACAATCCAGACTCTGACGCGGAGGTCCCGGCACATGAAGTTAAAGACATTCTGCACCAATACCACGATGTCTCGACTGCAGGACACACCGGTATTGAACGTACGATAGGGCGAATTAGCCAAAGATACTATCGGTCAAGTATGCGACGCGACGTAAATGTCACCAAGAGAAAGTTACACACACAACGACGAACGAAGAGCCTCACCTGAAAGCATGATGCAGCATACGCTTTGGCTAAGCGCGACAAAGACGGAGGATCCTGGGGCGCTCGATGAAGAACTACGCATAGTGCCGTTATGACCTCAGAGCGTACGACCTAGCGTAAAGTTAGAAAGAGATGAAAGAGTTGTGTAATCTGCAATATCCGACTAAGCTAACTAATAACATCTTAAGCCTACGAGTCAATCCAAGTAAAAGCAAGATAAAAGATAGTACGATGATACACGCGATTTTTGCCCTGTGACTCAGCGAGTGTGTGAGGAAGACAATAATATTTACACATTCTACGTCATCGGAAGAGAAATGCACCGTATCCAATTACTGATGACCTCAGCGAGATGAGTTCATTATAGACCAATGACCATCTCAGCCCCCAAAGATTTTGGCGAGATGAACCGACGATGATCTCCGAGACGACGCGAATGAACTATCGAAAGGGTCCAAAGAAAGCTTCGGAACCACCACCCGCGCCAAGAAATAAACCCCACTACATGAGTAGGAGAAGTCCAATTAGTATTTAAGGCCATATAAAATTAAAAAATTTATCAAAAAGTGTTTAGTCGGGTTTGCCCTAATACCTTAAGGAACTTGTTATGATTGCGCCTGCGCGATTAACAAATTGGCTTAAGATATTAGAATTATTTTGTTAAGTTTAACAAAACGGTTTTAAAGTTATTAAGTATAGTTGTATTTAATAATTGTCTATTGGACTTTGTGATATTGAATGAGGTGGCATTTAATAATTTTCGGACTTTGTGATATTAGGTGTAGTTGCATTTAATAATTTTCTTTCGGACTTTGTGATATTGAATGCGGTGGCATTCAATAATTTTCTATTGGAATTCGTGATATTGAATGCAGTGGCATTTAATAATTTTCGGACTTTGTGATATTAGATGTAGTTGCATTTAATATTTTTCTTTCGGACTTTGTGATATTCAGTGCGGACGCACGAATAAGCAAAAAACTGTGTAAACTCTTAGCGCGATAAAGTAACTTCGATTTTATCAATTTTACTCCTTGTGTACGCGTAGTTGATTAAGTGATTGTATATATATCTTTCCGTGTTCTGTAACCTACATACCCATAAATAAAGTAACGGTAGTGTTAAAATTGTGATAGTTTCATTTATTCTAACCCTACCCCATTACAATATAAGATTTAGATTTTTTGTTCGACGTTGAGACATATTTCTTGAATGTTAATATTTGTAGCCAATCGTTGAAATAAAAAACAATAAATAATGAATTATTTATTTATACGATTCGACATTCGTGTGTCATCATTCAGTTTTTTTTAAAATATTTATACAGTACGAGGGTCATTCAACAAGTACTTAGCCTCACCGCCCGATGGCGCTGCTATCACAAAAGAGTTTTACCATCATGCAGTGCGTTCTTTTAGTAGCCTACTGTCAAAGTTTCATTCAATTCCCTGCATTAGTTTTGTTTTGACAGCTTTTGAAAGCGAGCGTGTCGGTCAATTTTACAAAAATGGAAAAAGAACAATATCGTTCGGTGATTAGATTCTTGTTTTTGGAAGGGAAAACGCATGACGGAAAAATCATGCACTGAACCAGGAGATCCAATAAAAACATCAATAATTTTGTTCTGATTATCACAAACAGCTTGCATCTGAAAAAATAATTTAGAACATGATTATAAATTTTAGCATATGAAAAAAGTTACCGCACATTTATGGGATAGTATCCTTTTCGGTTTAAAAATGATCTTGAATCCTTTGCAGGTTTGTTTATACGTATGTGGCACCCATCGATTACTCCGATTACATTAGGAAATCCCTTTTGTGAAAATCTTTCAGCAATCAATAACTTTTCCTTACAATTTGGCCACTTTATAAATTCATAACTAATACAACTTAGAAGAAACTCTTCGAATTATTCTATGCAAAGAACTTAAAGTGATACTAAAACGATGACTGAACCGCGCTTGCTCACACCGGAAAACAAGCGCAACCGTGAGACCACATCGGCGACGTGTTTGGCGGTGTTTCAGCGCAACCCGGCGGAGTTCTTGCGTCGTTTAGGTACCCATCCATTAGGAAGTTTATTATCGAAGCAACCAGAAGATTTATTATGGAATGAGCAAGAGGCAGATACAAAATAGAGATGAAACATGATGTCATGAGCAATATTTTCGAATTCGCAAGACATCGCCTATTATATGTTTCAACAAGCATTATAAAAAAATTAACAGTACAAAAGAATCATTAGCACTTGACTTGCAAATTTTTATGAAGACCCGTAGTAAAATGATAAAAATTAATAGTTCAGGCGACTAAAATGATGTCCGCAGTTCTGGCGGAGAGCGGAGCAACCAGATTTTACCTGAATATTTTGCCAATTTTATGAGACCATAGTCATAAAATGACTCGAAACGATACCTTTTTTCGTAAAATACAAAAATATATTTTCAAAATCACGTAGGTAAAAATATGTAGATGAAATTTTATATTTATTTGTGCATAATATTTAATATTTATTTATATTTGAAAATTATTATAAATCCATGCGTTTCAGATAACATCCTTGCTTTTATTCGGTTGATTATACAGTGAAGAATAATACTTTATTTAAGTAAACCATTTGAAATAGTTCAAGAATAATAATAATAATAATAATAATAAACTAATCGAAAATTACTTGAAAAGTGCACTATTGCAAAATATATATTCAGATATTACAAGTAACCATACAAATAAGTATGAATAATATTTATTCTAAGAACAATAAATAATGAACTATTTCACGGTGTGTCACCATTCAGTAATTTTTTTTAAATATTTATACAGTATTTAAATACATACTTTATAGAATAATACGGTAACTTTCATGGGTACACATTATTATTCGCTAAATAAAGTAGTTACTTTTATATTCACTATATTATTTAAATTATATTATTAAATGTATGTCAATAATGCCTTCAATAATTCAGTAATTCCTTTTTGTAATTGTAAAAGCATACATTTCATTTAATGGATTAATCCTGAATCCAGGTATATTCGAACCAAAAATCCCCAAATGAATTTAATCTGATTTTTCCAAAACCCGAAATTCTATAAATTAACCGTTAACATCTTAGATCGCAAAATCCATTTCTTGCGCTGATTTCAATGATATAAGAAAAATATTAAATTTTTGTTTCTTTAATTAATTAACCAAATTTCTTTATATATTATAAATAAAATCTTAAAAATGAATATAGTAAGAACGGCAATGCGATGTGTTATCTATTAAAAAACTTTTTATATGCTACAAAAAATTGATTATACTGGGGAAATGCATGCATAAAGTTTTCCACATTTTATTCATATGAATAAAAAATTAATTTTTAATTCGTGTTTTTCCTTCAAAAATAAATATAATATTGAATTTGTTTTAAAAGTTGTCCGTTTTTAATTGCACCTCAAAAAATATGAGTCATTGGTTTGGAATTTAATTTCACTTATGAAATTCACATTGCACGACCCTTTCTCGTATCTGCATTACTGTAAATGTAGACGTATATTCCAAGATTAAAGGCCATGTTTCAGGTTAAAATTAGGTTCTAATATAATATAAATCGTGAATAATTTGTTATAAAGGCTATTGGTCTACGTTTGAACAATATTTTGAGCTATATATTTGAGACAAAATTCACTCCAAATTCATCTGTTGCAAATGTACAACATTAATTTAATATCAATAAGTTTAATATGATTTTTATATAAAAAATGAATGTTTAAATAAAATGGAAACGATCTAAAATTTGATTTTATCTCATTTCACGTTCGAAATATACATACTTTTTTCTCTAATGTTCAAGAAATATGAATAAAATTTTGTTCGATCGCCCGAGACACCGAAAATTTTTACAACTGGACATTTATTGGTCATTTGGTCATAAATTGCTCGGTCGCCTGGTTGCCTAGTGGATGGGTAGCATTTCGTGACCGTCGACTAAACATGGATTCACTGGTACACACCAGAGACCAAGGAGCAGTCAAAACAGTGGACTTCACCGGGCGAACGTGCTCCGAAAAAGGCGAAGACTGTTCGATCGGCCGGAAAGGTGATGGCCACCGTTTTTTGGGATTCACAAGGTGTGATCTACATTGATTACCTCGAGAAGGGTAAAACAATCACGGGGCGCTACTATGCTGAGTTATTGGGCCGATTCGATGTGGAATTGAAGAAAAAGCGGCCCCGTTTGGCGAAAAAAAAAGTGCTGTTCCACCACGACAACGCACCGGCTCACACCTCCGCCGTCGCCATGGCCAAATTGGTCGAATTGCACTACGAATTGCTGCCCCATCCACCTTACTCTCCAGATTTGGCCCCCTAAGATTATTTTTTGTTTCCAAATCTGAAAAAATCACTCGCCGGGAAAAAATTTAGGTCAAATGATGAGGTCATCGCCGCCACGGAGGCCTATTTTGCAGCCCTCGAAAAAACATATTTTTTGGACGGGTTAAAAAAGTTGGAGCATCGCTGGGCCAAGTGTATCGAGCTTGAAGGAGATTATGTTGAAAAATAAATCGCCGCTTTTCAAAAATCTTCGTTTTTCTTTTGTAGGCTAAGTACTTGTTGAATGACCCTCGTATAACACCAGGAAAAATAATCACAAAAATTGGAACTAACATTATTGAAAAATAAAACATAATAAATTAAGTAAAAAAATTATTTTGAAGTAAAAAAAACTTAATGTTTTATTTTTCAATAATGTTTGTTTCAGTTTTTGTGATTGTTTTTCCTGGTGTTATACTATATAAATATTTAAAAAAAAAGTGAATGATGACACACCGTGTCGAAGCGTATAAATAAATAGTTCATTATTTATTGTTAATTGAATAAATATTATTTATGCTTATTTGTATGGTTACTTGTAATATCTGAATATATATTTTGCAATAGTGCACTTTTCAAGTAATTTTATATTAGTTTATTATTATTATTTTTATTCTTAAACTATTTCAAATGGTTTACTTAGATAAATTATTATTCTTGACTGTATAATCAACTTAATAAAAGCAATGATGTTATCTGAAACGCATGGATTTATAATAATTTTCAAATATAAATAAATATTAAATATTATGCACAAATATAGAATTTCACCCACATATTTTTACTTACGTGATTTTGAAAATATATTTTTGTATTTTATAAAATACGATATCGCTTCGAGTCATTTTATGGCCTCAAAAAATTGGCAAAATATTCAGGTAAAATCTGGTTGCTCCGATGTCCGCCAGAACTGCGAAAATCATTTTAGTTAGAACTATTAATTTTTATCATTTTACTACGAATCTACACAAAAAATTTCAAGCCGGGTGCTAATAATTCTTTACTGTTAATTTTTTACTAATGCTTGTTGAAACATATAATAGGCGATGTCTTGCAAATTCGAAAATATTGCTCATGATATAAATGTTTCATCTTTATTTTGTATCTGCCTCTTGCTCATTCCATAATAAATCTTCCGATTGCTTCCATAATAAACTGCCTAGTGGATGGGTACCATTATCGTGTGTTGTGTGTGTGTGTGATGTCACGACAGCCGTACGAGGCACGAGCGCAACACTCGCTCAGTTAGAATTTGAAAGCTCACTGATATGTATCAATTGGTGCGTAATTGATAATTTCCAATAATAGTTGATATTTAATCATATTATTAATTTAAGATATATAATACGTTGAAAATTCAGCGCATTCAATCAAGATTAAATCAGAAGTAGTATCAAGATAGAGTTCTTTCACTCGGACTGGAATAATATAGTAAGGTAAGGCAAGGCATATTATTTATAAGATGCACGATCAATATTTTACTTAGTATAATAAATATTTTACACAATTATACTTTTCTTAATTTATCCTTATTAAATATTAACCTTTTATTTTTAGAGTATCTTCTTTGTACCATCTCATATTGTTACAAAAATAGATGTTTTGTCAAGCACTATGACTGGCAATTTTTCTGGTGTTTCTAATTGTGCTTTAGAATACAGTAATATCGAAAACTCATCAATTAGTGTTACAGACAAAATCCCAAAGGAAAATAAGCCATTTTCTTCAGATTTGAAGATTTATTCCATATTGTAGTTGGCACAGTAAAAAAAAGATTATGAAGAAGTATTTTTAAAGTGTTTTAGGAAAGCTGCAATATATCCTTGCAATTTGAACTTTCGCTATGTACGTGTAAATAAAAAAAAGTGCCCATAGTAGAGCTTATTGTCCTAAGAACCGAAATCAAAAGGAGGAAAAGGATGTTAGAAATTGCATGATATTTAATGCTCACATTAAATTTGATCCTCATCAAAAAATGATTAAACAAATTTTAATCATACCTGAAGGTATACTTAATCATGGTACAGAAACCAATCCAATTCTTAGGTGTAGGCAACTAAGAGGTAAAGATAGAAATGATTTAAAAAAAAACTTAAACATCAAAAACCAGCAGCATGTCGTCTCGAGCAGTTCAAAGATATGATAAAATTTCCTGAATCATAAAAATTTCGTTGAAGTATACAATCTACCTTCATAAGTTTGCATGCGTCAAGCAAAGTATGAAGAAAATAAGGAAAATGACTTCCATGCCGACGACAATGTGGATCTAGTTCTTATGATGTTACGGGAATCGAGAATACCACCGAAAAAGCAAATTTTATCTGGCCTTTTAAAGATAATTCCGGTAGCAATAATAAAGAATGCGATGTATTAAAAGTATATTTGCAAAATAATGCAAATAGAGTACTGCATTTTGATGCGACAGGTAGTTTAGTAAGAAAACCTCACTCCTTTTGTAAGAGAATATATTTATATTCAGGTTTTTTATTAAGTGAACATAATGTTAGAGCGATTGAAAGAGGTATTACAGATTGTATAGATGACTTAGGCGGTCATATGATTTAAACATGTGGTTTGCGACCACAGCTATGCAAGCATTCATGCAATAATCCAAGGTTGCAATAATACAAATTTGATTGATTATAATAATAAGTTATATATATTTTTGAATAATAGTTAGTTACGGGATACATCCCGTACGCATACAACTATATACGACTGCATACGACCGCGTGCAAGTCGTCACAAGAACGTACCTGCTATATAATCAATTGTTACCTATATAAGAGACGAACAGTTGAGCTCGAGCAGCCGACCCGAACGGATCGAAGCGAAATTCAATAGTGCGCAATAGTGTTACGTAAACAACAAGTGTGATTGTTAATCACCAAATATCTAGTGTACGAGTAGTGATACAATGTTTCGTACAACAAATGTCCCTTTTAGGGGGGGCATTTAATTGTAAATAAGTAAATAATTTTATTACAAGTATGCAAAATCAAGAAAATATAACTTATTCTATCCCTCCGTTAGTTGAAACTATCAACATTCTTCATGATACGTCGACGATGGACAATGAATATATTAAACAAGTAATCAACAAACAGAAGACTAATAGTTCAATTAATGGAAAAAACCAATCAGACGATACGATTATGAACAAAATAGTTCCGTCAACTTCTTGGCAAACAATAGAACCAGGCAGCAAACAAGTAATCATCAATCAGAAAACTAATAGTTCAATTAATGAAAAAAACTCAATCAGACGATTCGATGCATTAAAAACAAACAAAGGTCATCCGTCCGAAACAACAAAATCCGTCCGAAACACAAACTGATAACACCGAGAAAACTACAAGGCCACCTCCTATATTTCTATATAATGTAAATAATTTTTCTGATATGGTATCTGATATTAATAGTGTAATAAACAGAGAACATTATTATACAAAATCAATGTCGGACGATACAGTGAAAATAAATGTTCAACAGCCCGAGCAATACAAGCTGCTTATAAACTTTTTCAAAACAAAAGGTACTGTTTATCATACTTATCAACTTAGAAATGAAAGAGCATACAGAGTGGTACTCAAAAATATCCATCATACATACGATATCAACGAAATAAAAACGGAACTAGAGAAGAAAAATCACAAGGTCAGAAATATAATAAATATGAGATCGTATATAACTAAAAAGCCACTCAACATGTTTTTTGTTGATTTGGAACCCTCTGATAATAATAAAGAAATTTACAATATCACGAAGTTGTTGAACCATATTGTAGTAATTGAAGCGCCCAAAAAGAGAAAAGGATTAATACAATGCACAAGATGCCAAAATTATGGTCATTGCAAAACATATTGCAATCGACCATTTGCTTGTGTCAAATGTGGAGAAAATCATAACTCAAAAATTTGCGTAAAACCAAAAAGTACGCCTGCTACGTGCGCACTTTGCGGTAAAGATCACCCCTCAAATTACAGAGGTTGCGAAGAATACAAGGCCGCGTACTCCACTGCTTACAAGAAAACATATACAACAAAAAAATCACATGATACGAGAGATATTCATGATCCAAACACAAGTCGTCAAAATTTTAACATCAGAAACACAAATCACATGAGCTACTCGGAAGTCATCCGAAATCAACAAAGAAACGCAACCAGCGGGCCCGAAACAAGTACGGTACTACAGGATTTCTTGAACAGTTTTAGAGATATGTTTAAACAACTCATGGAACAAAATAATATGATCATGCAGATGCTCACTATTTTGGCTAAGAAATAATGGCTAACTCACTGCGGATTGCTGAATGGAATGCAAATGGCATTCTAAATCATCTAAATGAATTAACTATGTTTCTTCAAATACAAATGATTGACATCTTATTAATAAGCAAAACTCATCTCACAGAGTCTTCATACATAAAAATTCCATTCTACAACTTTTATGGTACTAATCATCCTGACAACACAGCACACGCTGGGGCTGGTATTCTAATAAAATCATCAATAGAACACTATGAGTTAGCGAAATATCAACAAAACCATATACAGGCAACATCAGTTAAAATAAAAGGTTTCGAACACAATATGATTGTTTCAGCCATCTATTGCCCTCCACGATATAATCTAAAGAAAAACGATTATGAAGAATATTTTGAAACATTAGGAAATAAATTTATAGTTGGTGGTGACTTCAACTTTAAAAATATAATATGGGGCTCAAGACTTACGACTCCAAAAGGTAAACAACTGGCAGAATTAATATATGAGAAAAACTATACCATAATAACAACTGGGAGTCCCACCTACTGGCCAACAGACATACAGAAGATACCGGATCTGCTAGATTTTTTTATAACAAAAAATATTTCAAGTAATTATATTGATATAGAAAGTAATGAAGACTTATCTTCGGATCATACGCCCATAATTTTGACCCTAAGTACTAATGTAATAAAACGGAAGGTACAACGCAAACTGTACAACCACAAAACGAATTGGGAGTGTTTCAGAAATGTAATTGATTCAAAAATCAACCTTAAAGTAAGAATTAAAAATGAAAACGATCTCGACGAAATAACTGAACAGTTTATAAGTACTCTTCAACAAGCCGCTAGGTTTGCCACACCAGAACTAGCGCAACATAAACTGGAAATCAACGTACCAATGGAAATTAGGCAGCTTATAAAGGATAAACGAAAGGCAAGAAATGTCTGGCAAAGAAGTCATAACCAGCACGATAAAACAATATACAATAATTTGGCAAGAAAACTTAAATATGAATTAAAACAGTGGAGAGAAATTGGCATAATGAACTATATTACTAATCTTAACAAGTATGATAACACGATTTGGACACCAATTAAAAAAACTAGAAGACCTATAACAACTAACTCGGCAATAAGATTAGATTCGGAAGGACCATGGGCCAGGAGTGATCAAGAAAAGGCGAATATGTTTGCGGACTATCTAAGAAACGTATTTACTCCAAATGAAAATAGTCAACAACCGCGAGTATCTGATGAAGTTAATGAGATAAAAGGCACTACTGAAAACATTAAACAGGTTACACCAAAAGAAATTAAGAGACAAATTTCACTTTTAAATAACAAGAAATGTCCAGGAATTGATCAATTGGATGCTAAAATTTTGAAAGAACTGCCAAGAAAAGGTCTAATAATGCTGACTTATATATTCAATGGAGTACGACGTTTGGGATATTGGCCAAAGGACCTAAAGAACTCCGAAAACAAGGTAAACCTAGTCATATGGCTAATTCATACAGACCAATTAGTCTTCAACCGGTTATATCTAAACTATTGGAAAAAATATTACTAGTAAGAATCCAAGAAAATCTTACCGCGATACCAGATCATCAATTTGGTTTTAGACAATCTCACTCCACTATACAACAGGCTCATAGGATAACTTCAATCATTCACAAAGCTTTTGAAGACAGTGAGTATTGCTCTGCGGTATTCATCGACGTAAAACAAGCATTCGATAGAGTGTGGCATGATGGATTGATAGCCAAAATTAAAAAATGCTTACCAAATCAATTATATAAAATACTGAAGTCATTCTTGACTGGTAGATATTTCAGGACAAGGGTAAGAGATGCAGTATCAGATTTTCATCCAATAAAATCGGGAGTACCACAGGGTAGTGTATTAGGACCAATTTTATACACAGTATATACACACGACTTACCAACACATAACAACACAATTACGGGTACATTCGCGGATGACACAATGATCATGGCAACACATCAAGATCCAGTAATCGCATCTCTAAACTTACAAGAACATCTATTCGCACTTGAAGAATGGCTGAAAGAATGGAAAATAAGTATAAATGAAGACAAATCAAAACATATCACGTTTACAACGAGAACTCAAAACTGTGAGGCCGTATTTATAAATAACATCGAAATTCCTCCTAGTACCAGCATTAATTATTTAGGGCTTCATCTAGACCGTAGACTCACATGGGGTCCCCATATCAAACAAAAAAGCAAACAAACAATGAAAAAATTCAAACAACTATACTGGCTAATTGGCAGAAAATCGAAAATGTCATACGCAAACAAGACTTTAATATACAAAACTGTACTAGTACCAATATGGAGCTACGAAATAGAATTATGGGGATGTGCAAGTGCATCAAACATAAAAATTATACAGCGTACCCAGAACAAAATATTAAGGGCAATGGTAGATGCGCCTTGGTACGTAACTAATGAGACCATCCACAGGGACCTGGAAATTAAAACTGTAAATGAAATTATAAAGACCCGGAGCTGTTCTTATCACAACAAAATTGATGATCATTCGAACGCTGAAATACAAATTATCAACAAAATGGTTCAAACAAGAAGACTCAAGAAGAAATGGCCAAAGGACCTGCAATATTAAATTATATACAGACAGCTATAGAATAATTCTAGCAGAGGATCTCTTCAATGGAGGAGACCTCTAAACGCCAAATATAATTTATCACATAGGCTAATAGAAACTTTGTCTTCTGATTGTCTATTAAATAATAAATAAAAAAAAAAAAAAAAAAAAAAAATATAAGAGACGAGATTGATATACTGATATTATTATATGTCAAATTGACCAGTACACTTGCCAGTCGGGATTATATTTTGTATATTATAAATATATTGTGAAATTAAAGAAATAAAGATTTATTTTTGTAACCAAGCATATAATTAGTTTTAAACTTTTTACAGAAAACAACATAGCATTTATGTTGCAGTCATTTCACAAAAAGACCGTCATACAATGCAAAAAAATTGCAAATGGTAATCAGGAAATAAAATCGTTAGCTGTAGCTCAATTATTTTTCTTTTAGGTAAAAGATGTAGAGATTTAAAACATGCTCGAAAAATGTTCACTCATATTGTGTGGATTTTAGGTAGCAAATATCATAATGTACAAATAGATTTAGCGATCAAGGAAATAAATCTATTTGAATGACTCAGTATCAAACAAGACAATCTTGACTGATACTAATGTTTCAGAAATAAATGATCGTGAACTATGTCAAGATCTTTTACAAAACAGTCTATTTTATAAAGATATCCTTCATATTAAATGCGAAGCCTAAAAGATTATGCCAAAAGCAGGATTTACTAATCGTTTTTGCTTTCCAGGTTTCTTAAATTATGTAATGGACAGGTATATTCCAATTATACCTTTGTGGTAAGGACTAATGCTAGATAATGACAGAAAACATTTGTATTCAAATGCTGCTGTCGAATTATTTTTCAATACATTAAAGAACAGTATCTGCCATGGTAATAAATATATGAAACCGTCACATTTCATAGATACAATTAAGCATTTGATGACGCTTTACAATAATGATTTAATAATAAAAGTTATATTAGAAAAAAAAGAAGAAATGCAAGTCAGGAGAAGTTAAGCATGGCAAACAATATTTAAAAAAATGAAAAAAGCAACAAAGTAAATAAAGTAACCGAAAAATTAAAGAAGGACCATAACACCTGTAGGACACGACAGTAGATATTAGGGATGCGAAGGAAACATGGAACAAAAAATCTAATAATCCGGTCAATTTTTACCTATGTAGGAAAAATGCTTTTTCTTTGCATAAATGCCTAGACTCAAATAACTCTGCTGACTCTAGTATAGAACTAAAAATAGGTTTGTGTTCTAACAATAATGTAGCTAAAGATTTTCATTTCCATATAAAACTCTCCATGTATAATATCGTATACTATAGGATTTTTTTGGTAAATATGCCATTAAATTGAATTACTTTTCCACTTCATATGGATGAGTGGTTATATGACATAATCATTGACTCTTACTTAGCATCAATTGAATATAATAGCAAAAAGTTCTACATTTTAAGTGTTCATGAATATGATCATATTATAAATTATATAAATGATAACTTTATTATAAAATTATCATTAGGTTTAAAGTATCTAGTGCCACATAATATTAATAACGATTGGCTCTTAGTTTTAATAGATACAGATAAACAATTCACTGTTATTACTTCTTGCATTAATCCTTTAAAGGACTATATTTAGTCAATTTCGAAAAAGCTGCTTAACTTACAAGAAAGATTCCAATAAATTCCACGTTTTCATAAAGTAATTTCTCCCCAACAGATCGATAGTTATAGTTAGGGGCAATCAAAAATGCATACTGTTTATTAAATAACACTAAATTAAATTATATAGTAGAAAGTAGAATATAATTCATGGTACGAACATGAACTAAATTCAGAATTACCACTTATCAAATGCAAAAATAATTGTAATTTTACAACAATGTAAGCAGAGCTGCTTGATCTTAATATTTGTTCGTCTAGAACAAGTGATTCCTAAAGTGGTCCATGTGAACGAAAAGGGAATATGGATATCCACAATAGTGTATCACAACTCAACTTGTTAATATTTATTTTATTACTAAGAAATCAATTAATAAATGTCTTAATTTGGATTAGTATCTTTACTTGAAATGTTTGCATAAGGAGATTGACTTGATCTTGCCATTGAAGACGGTGGAGAAATTGAATACACTAGAAATGCGTCTGAAGGATGACAACGAGTTATTCATTTATAAAAAATTGTTGGAAAAATTCGTGCAAGTAACTGGAATTAAATAGTATTCATAACCTCATGATCTGCTTATCAACCAGAATAATAATTCAATACATCAGTGGCGTAACTAGGCCATCTGGGGCCCGTGGCAAATTTTTTTGATGTTTTTTTTTACCCCATCAGTAAAATCAAGTGGTTTTAATTTAACTTAAAAAAACTCGAAATTTTTCAACGTGTTGATTTAAATGTTATATATATCCTCGATTTGTAATGAATTGTATTGAAAATGAGTAAATCTACTTCGACTTATTCATATTTTATGGATTTAAATTAAGAAATTATTTAAAATGTATGTATACAAAAATGAAAAAAAAAATTAAAATGTATAAGTACAAAAAAAAACATAAAAATAAAAATAATTATAAGTCAAAATTAATAATTTAAAAGTACAATTACTACTATGTTTTGAAAATCAAACATAAAATTTTTGTGTTTAAACATTGTAATACATGAACTATAGAAAGGATTTTTTTATGACTGAATTCAACAGAGAAAGAACATAGTACTTTGGGGTTAAAAATAATTATTACATAACCTAACATTACCAATCATTTTTTCACGTGTTAAAGAATATTTAAAAAAAATTACAACACTCTAAAATTATATTTTTACCAGTGGCGTAACTTGACCATCCGGGGCCCGAGGCAAAGTCTTTCGATGGGGCCCTACCGTGGTACTTAATCTTTAATTTATCTAATTTTGTTTAATAAACGTTAATAGTCATTTACACGCTGTTTTACTACTGGCTAAAACAATTTTATTGAATTTTATCACAATTAGCAAACAAACTTCAACTAATTTATATTTTATGGCTTTAAATCATGAAATCATACAAAGGGTAGAAAAGTAAAGTATTAATTTAAAGGTATAATTATAATTTAGGCGTAATTATATAAAATTAACAAAAAATACATAAAACTTAATTTTGTTTGAAAATCAAACATGAAATATTGGTGAATATTTTCAACGTTAGAATAAATGGAAATTAAAATAAAACGTATTTTTTAATAAAAAATTAAAACAAATACCACTTTAATTTTAGTATTTTAAAATTTGTTTATTCTGAATTTCTGATGTGTCTTTTTTATCTAAACAAATTATAGAGCTTTTTTTTAATTGATCAGTATCATTGCAAACTCCTATTGTAGCAAAATAAATTTGGAACATATTAATTCATCGGAAGAAACAAGATTTAATTTGTTTAATAATAATGTCCAATACTCGATGAAACTTTGTACAAATATCACTTTGAACAAACTTTCAGTATCTTGAATATGAATTCCCAAAGTTTGTCAAAATAGGGTATTACCTTCCTATGACGAGGTTTGAATGATGAGATTGATTTTTCTACTAAAGTAGTGGCGTCTAATTTTAAATTTCCAAATTCATGTCAATAATTTTCTAATTCTTAACAAATTTTTAAATATTTATAGCATTTGAAAGATCGGTGGTTTTAGATTATAGCGCTTTAAATGCTGCGTCGATAGTAGTAGAATATTACAATGGAAAACCAATAATAAAATAATTGTAGTTTGCAAACTCTAGTAGGCTTAAATATTTTTTTAAATGTTATTTCGTTATTAGATTCAAATCTTGATAAAATATTCCATCTTTTCATATCATGGCCAATATAATTAAAAATTCATAAATTGTTAAAAAAACGCGAAAAAATATGAAAAAAACAGTGGATGTGTTCTAAAACGAATTAAAATCCTTTCGTTTAGAATGTGTTGAATCGATTATAATAAATAAAAGTAAGAAAGAGACTAATCGGAGTCCAAATGTCAGAAATATAATCTGCTTCTGAAAGTAAACTTTTAATTTTCAAAACCAAAAATAATGTTTGTATTTTCTGCGATAAAAAACCTAAGATAGCTTTTTATTTAGTAAAGTTTACAACTCATGGAAGTAACTATAACAATAATGTATTCTTTGAATATTGAGCAGGAGCGTAGCTACCGCCGTATCAGCCGTATCAAAAATACGGGGCCCCAGGGCCAGGGGGGCCCAACGAGCGTAAGCTGAAATTGATGAAAACTCTAAAGCAAAACAATGATTTATAAAAAATTAAATAATTTGGACGTAGTTAGCATTTCATTTTGTTATCGAGAGGTATTCAACCTCAACTTGTAAGCTAATGCTTTAAAAGAATTTATTTCTGCTGCAAAATATTTGAAAAAGATTTTAAACTTTGTATGTGCTTCACGAATACGATGATATTCAATATTAAAATTTAGAAAAAATACGTAAAAACTTTATGACAGAAATTTCTACCAGACCCCTTAGGTCGGGGGCCCGTGGCATTTTGTCACCCACGCCACCCTACAGTTACGCCACTGCAATACATCAAGCTGATCTGTATATTGTGATAATGTGAAACAGCGTATGTTACTTCGATGATGTTATAAGAAGTTTTTGCGACCCAAATCTGGTAAATGAAAACAAATGAAGCGAAGTGACTGGCAACGATGGGATCCAATTCAAAGTAATCGAATATAGCTTTTACGCTCTCCGTGACTCTAGGCGGCCCGTAGTCGTCTCTGCCGGTGCTCAAAGAGATTCTTTTTGCCTCCACCGGGGTTTGACCAGCTCACCTGGTTCTGCGTGCAATATATTATGTATATATAATTCACAAACAAAACACACAAGCCTCTACACAAGTTGGGAAGGATAATTCTCTACCAAGAATCCACGTCGAGGACAAGAATAAGTGTCGTGAGTGAAAGTGCTAATTCTCACTCAAGTTAATAATAATTATTAAATGTTAGACATAAGTTTTTGTTGCATTTTCATGTTTTTGTATTAATTTCTTAAGCAAAAATCCGCGCATATCACTGTTCATTTGTGTATACTGTGTGGTATTGTATAGTAATTTAGTATAGTTACAAATTTTTTGGTTAGCAGTCTCTGCTTATTGTTCATAAAAAACATATTGCAAAATAAAATTTAATAAGAAAAATAATAAAATTTTTTTTTAACATGATCATCATAATTGTTTTAAAAATATAGCCCTGAAGATGAGTCAAACCAGCACTCAAAACGTATGCTATTCTAAGAAACATTCAAATTCATACAATATTTTCTTATAAAACCTGAAACATATAAATCAGCTACTGATACTCCTCAACAAAGTTAGTTTTGCTTAGAGAAATTTTCATAGAAAGCTTTTTTGCTCCAAAAGCATTACTATATATATGTAATTTGTTTACGTCAAAAGCCATGTCACATAAAAATGAAAAAAGTGGTGCACGTACATGTGGAAGACATTGTCCTTTTCAAAGTGTATAAATCATATTGATATAAAAAAATAAAATATTCGACCAGAGTTTACATGGTACAAGCAACTTCATAAAAAAGCATACTTATCTACAAATTGAGCATTACAAACAATGAAACGTATATGGAACTAAAAAATATAAATTAGGTATTTTCGTTTTCTTTCTTCATAAAAATAGATACTTAACCAATTACATGCGTAGTCTCTTGTATGTTCAAAAATAAATGTTATGCGGCATTAAATATGTATAGATTTATTATAGCGGCAAATAAAAAAGAAGTAAGAAAAATTATAAGAAATGTGTCTTACATTACAGCGATATTATGTGCTGTTAGTAACTATAATTATATTATTAAATTGATTTTCATAATTTTACATTCATTTCAAAGTTACCACATTGAAAAATATGTATGTATTGTAAAAATGTATTTGAGCGTTTGTAGTTTCCCAAATCTAAGTACTAATGAAGAACAAAGAAAATGTTATATCTTGCAAGTTCATCCTACAAGTTACATGTGCTTATCATTGAATATTTAAAACTAGTTAAATATAATTTACTGTAATAAGAATAAATTATTCTTCAAGAATTTCTTGATATTTGCAAATATTAATAGAAATTTTTAATATCGATTTCGAGTGCAAATTGATTTTTTTCTGTTAAATTTTCTTCATATAATATGCATGCTGTATGACATGTTTCAATTTCCTTCATATAAATGTGACAAATTTGGTGATATATATTATACACATAAACAATTTGGTAAGAATTAAGATTGAGAAGTATTTCACCGGACATCCAAAGATCTTACAATCACAATTGAATTGGACAAATCAATCTTCACGACTTTGAATAATTTATATAAGTCGTTTAAATATTTTCGTTTGGCAGTAAATTATAGCATTTGATCCATGGTTTGAAATCCGTACAAATTAAAACTATCTTCCTGATTGATTATGTATAGTGATGAAAAGCTTTTGAGCAAACACTATTGTGATGCCACCTTTTCCTAATATCTCAAAATTATTGAATGTTGAGAATGTTGAATTGTTCATGCTGCGATCATTTTATTCAACATATGTTATTGATTTACAAAGAAAAATCATGTAGTAGACAAATAGATTCAAAATTAAACAAAAAACTGATGAAGTATGAAGTATTCATACTTTGCATCCGCCTCAAATTTGATATCTCGATGATGTGATAAATCCAGGGCGGTTTTTTCTATTTGGTCAAAAACTACTTCGAGTAGTTCACAATCATAAAGATTGAGACACGAATGTTTTTGACTGAATTGGAACTAACAAAAGAGATGTTTCAAATAGTTTGGCACAATAAAGCCATCAAATCATTGGCATCACAATAAACATTATAAATCAAATTTTCCTTTTCATTGTCATATGTGACTTTTCAACAAATAGACTAAGAATATTATAATGATCTTCAGCCATAAAGTCCTGATGACATCTTATTTGATTTATAAATCATAATTTATAAACCAAAATTGTACATAAAATACCGTGTATTATACACTAAATCTTCGTGTTATGTATTTGTCTCGACCAAAGTTAATTCCTTCCATGACATGTTTTATGCTCATGTTATTCCACGTAGGAGCAAAACTATGCAAAATTTGCTTTTTTCAAATATTCATATCATCTTTCACTTTGAAAGAAATGAGTCATTATAGTAAATATCATATTATATTGCTTACTATTTTGTTTCACTTCTAGAAATACTTAATTGTTCTGGTTCCAATAGAATTGCTATTTGGTTCCTATATTATCATTCATTAGTTATTGTTAAACCTCAATTATAGTGCATTTATTTCAATTCAGTCATTAGCTTTTGTTTCATGTACGTAATAATTTTTCATTCCATTTATAATACTACTATTACCATCATCTATTATCGTAACATCTCCTACGATTTCTTTTATTTCCAAATTTGTTTTGTTAGCATTCAACAAATAAAGTTTCTTCATGACTGCTATATATTTTAACTAATTTTACATATTCAAGGACTAAATCACACATTATTTAGTTTTATTATCACAACATTGATTTCGAAAAAAATCACAATTCAAGAAAACTACCGACACTTTAAAATTTACAATATAATACATACTGACTTACTAACGCGCTTGTACATTTATTTTCGCTTAACAAGAAACTCATGAACAAATAAAATTATACGTAACATAGTAGCACATGTAACTAAACAACAGTTTAATATCATCCGGACGATATAAAAAATAATTTAAAAAATGTCACTTTCTAACAATGTTCTAGATTTACTAAAATATTAGTTATGCTTTTTATGTGCTGGATTGGCATGCAAAACTCTACCAAACAAAAATAAGAAATTTGAAAAGAAACAATTATTTAAATTTAATATATTTAATTAAATTAAATTACTGGGCAGTAAATATCTTTCAACTTATGTTCTCAATTTAAAAACTTCATATTCATTTAATTCAAGTATAATTTGTCTTGTGTCTTGTAATCATCAGTCTTGTTTCGTCCTCTGTACTGTTAACATCGTTGTACTTAGTGTCCCTTAAACTGCAATAAAATCTAGCTAATAAAATATGAGTTCTGAAAACACGTGTGTGTGCTGCAGTGGCGTAGTCCCGTCAGATAAGTTTGTGACATGTTGTGCATGCAAATGCAAATATAAGTATACATGTGTTAATTTGAGTTTATCTGAAGTGCGTTCGTAATAGGCGTTCGTTTAATATAATTGTGTATAATGCTAAAAAGCCACTAAACGATACTAACAATTATAATAAAAGTGAGGATACCACATTGATTAATAATATATTCGAAGCGACAATAGGTGTACCTTGCTCGCCGTCGTCTTTCGATCTATTCAGATTGGGGAAACCGGACACGCTAAGGACTAAGCCAAGGCCGTTAAAAATCGTATTTAAAGACAATAGCTTGCCTAAAAAAATTTTACTCAATTGCAGAAAACTAAAAGACAGTGCTAATCTCAAAAACATCAATATCACTGAAGATCGGACACCTAGGCAACAAAAATATTATCAGGGATTAAAAGTCAAGCTTCTTGAGCGCGAAAAAAATGATGAAAAAAATCTAAAAATTAAATATATCAATGGCGTTCCACAGATTGTATCTTTAAACTGACTTTGCCCACAGACAGTAATATTATTACATGCTATTATCAAAATGTTCGCGGACTAAATACAAAAATTTCTGATTGCCTGCTTGCAACATGCAACCTTGAAAATGATTTTGTCGCCTTTACTGAAACTTGGCTAAGGAATGATGTACACAACTCCGAATTCTTCTGTGACAGTTTTAATATCTTTAGATGTGATCGATCATATGGTGTCAATAATAAATATCGTGGCGGTGGTGTTCTTCTTGCCGTGAATAAGAATATTACTTGTGAACCCTTGGAATTAGACTGTATTGGTGAATCCCTTCCATCGATAGATATTGTTGGCTGCAAGTGCATTCTTAATAAATTGTGTATATATGTGTTTACAGTATATGTGCCACCTGATGTATCATCTGAAGATTTTGAAATATTTCTTGAACTCTTTGAATCTCATATCTCTGGTAAAAATGTTTTAATTTTAGGTGACTTTAATGTACCTCATTTTGTCCAATATTCGCATAATTTCACTAACACAAAATGTAACTCTATCTATAATTTTATAAATCTCTTAGGTCTCAATCAATATAATCATATTTTCAATATTAATAATAGATTGTTAGATTTAGTTTTTAGCTCATATAACTGCAATATTATCCATGATACCGAACCTCTGTTACCTGAAGATAATTATCATCCCGCTCTTCATATTTCTATTTCCCTTACAACATCCTTTTTACCTAAGGCCAATGCATTACAACTTAATAATAATACCTCTCATTACAATTTTTATAAAGCGGATTTTCCTAATCTTTACATGGAAATTTTAAACACATCGTGGAGTTCTCTGTATACCTGTTCCGACGTAAATGATGCGTGCGATTTTTTTTATGACACTATTTATAGTATATTCGATAGATTTGTACCTAAAACCAAGAACTCTCCACCCAATAAATTTAAACCTTGGTTTAATTCCAACATTATTAAAAACTTGCGTATGAAAAAATACTATCACAAAAAATATAAATTAACTAATAACACTTTATATTACGAAAATTTTAAATTATATAGGAAATTAACAAAATCACTCATGAAAGACGCTTATAACTTATATATAACAGATGTTGAACGTTCTCTATCGCATAATCCAAAATACTTCTGGTCATTCTTACGCAGTAAGACTGCCTCTAACATAGTTCCTAATAGAGTATGCTACTTGGACAAATATTATGATTCACCTGATGCTATAGTAGATGCATTTAATTCATACTTTTCTAGTGTTAATCAACCCAAGCTAGATATGCCTATTTCGTTTGATCATAACAATAGAGTAATGGTTGATATTGAAAAGATTGATTCTAGTTGTGTGCAAGTTGCAATGGCAAAATTGAAAAATTCTAAAACATTTGGATTTGACGGTATTCCATCATTTCTTGTACGTGATTGTTCAACTGTTCTTTGTGATCCACTTACATTTTTATTTAATCTGTCGTTGAGTTCAAACACTTTTCCGAACTGTTGGAAGATCGCGCGTATAGTACCAATTTTCAAACATGGCGACTCATCTAATATTACTAATTATAGACCCATATCTTTATTATCTAATTTTGCTAAAGTTTTTGAAAAAATTGTATTTAATAAACTAATTCCATCAATAAAATATTTAATTTCTAATAATCAGCATGGTTTTATGCCTGCTCGTTCGACAACTACTAATCTTATATGCATTAAACAATTTCTTGCTGAGAATCTTGACATTAACGGACAAGTTGATGTAATTTACACTGATTTTAGTAAAGCTTTTGATAAAATAGATCACAATATACTACTTACTAAATTATCCAAAATTGGTTTTAATACTTCACTCACTTATTTCTTTAAAAGCTATCTTGAAAATCGTAAACAGTTCGTTTTTCTTAACGGATTTTTGAGTAACTTTGCAACTGTCAGCTCGGGTGTGCCCCAGGGGTCCACCCTTGGTCCTCTTTTATTTAATATTTTTATCAACGATATATCAGAAGTAATTAATTGTCCTCATCTATTGTTTGCAGATGACCTTAAGTTATATCTTAAAATAAACTCAATAGATGACTGCCTAGTAATGCAGTCTCAACTAAATTCATTTCACTCCTGGTGTGTTCAAAATAAACTGGAACTGAATATATCTAAATGCAAAATTATTAGTTTTACAAACAAGCGCGTTCCGACGCATTTTGATTATAAAATTTCTGACACTTGCATAGAAAGGTGTGATAAAATATCTGACTTAGGCATTGTATTTGATTCTAGTTTGACTTTTACAGATCACATATCTAACATATGTAGCAAGGCGCAAAAATCACTAGGAATAATATTAAGAAACTGCAAAAAATTTGAATCTAATCTGTCACTAATTAGCATATACTATGCAATTGTACGTTCAAAGCTGGAGTATGGATCGATCATTTGGTATCCTAACCATAGCAATAATTCAGATGCGATAGAGAAGGTTCAAAGAAAATTTCTAAAATATTTATACTTTAAAAAACACAAAATTTATCCTGAACGTGGTTTCGACCACAATATTTTACTTAATACATTCTGCGTATCATCTCTTGCAACACGTCGTTTCACTGATAGTATTTTGTTCCTGTATAAATTATGTAATAATGCCATAGATTGTCCTCTAATACTTAACCAACTATCCTTTAACGTTCCTAGACTCTCATCCCGAACTCAAATGTTTTTCAAATATCCTACTCCTAAGACTAATGCTTTATTAAACTCACCTATAGTGCTAATGTCCTCTAATTTCAACTCAATTAATAAAGATATCGATATTCGCAATACTTCAGTAAAACAATTAATTACCATCTGTACAAATTAATCTTAATATTTTGCCACAAATATGTTATTTCCATCATATATAATTTAGTTTTACCGTTAAGAATTTTTTTTAAGTTTTTTATTTTGTGTTATGTATTGTTATGTTATGAATTATATTATGTTATGTCATTAATATTAATATCATATATTAGTATATTTGTATTATTATAATATGTATATTAAAATTGTATTTTTAAGTCCTCCTGGAGCTACTCTGTGGGCTATACGATAAATAAATAAATAAATAAATAAATAAATAATAATTTGATGTTGCCTTTTACAATGCTAGTAATCTACTAATGTTTTTGGATTTTGAGTTCTCTATGGTGCACCACTGGTAACAACCTGGTGATACTTTAATGGCAATAAAGTGGCATAAGAGTATTGTTGTATTGTATTGTAGAGTATTGTATCTTCTGACAAATAATGAAATTTATAAGTTTTTCTGAGCGTATATAATTGGTTTTAGCAAATTACATTGAAACACTATCGCACATATTCAGTTTTATTGATGTAATCTTGTTTTGAATCGAGTAAATAAAAAAGAAAAATTAGATAATATTTCTTATACATGGAGTATATTAAATTATTCTAGAATGTCTCTCAAAAATTCTAGTAGTAGTCTACAATTATATGATAACTTCCATTTGTTTTTTCGTGCATGCGGCGGTTACAACTTGGCACCAAGTCGACGAGAAAAAGTTGCATTGTTATGATTTAATGATGCTAATACATGAGCTCAGCGCCTGGAAAGTGATAAAGCTGCTGCAATACGAAAATTTTAGATATTTTGAATTACAGAAAATTTTAGAATAAAAAATTACAGAAAATTTTAGATATTATAAATTCAGGAAATTTTAGAATATAAATTACAGAATTACAAAAAAAATCTAGAATACAAATTACAGAACTAATAAATTACAGAAATTATAAATTTTATTATTCAAATTACGAGGTTTCATATCTAAATTATATAATTTTATATTGAAATTTGAGAATTTATTGGCTAAGTAGTATTTTCACAAAATTGAATTTTGTATCTTTATAGTTTGAAATTTTGTTTTAGATTGTATAAGATTTAAGAATTTGCAGTACTAATCTTTTTGTGTAATTTAGGAATATATATATATATATATCAGAATATATTTCATACAGCAGGAGGGCTACTATTCAGCATTTTTCATCAGCATTTGGAATTTCATGTGGAAGGTAACCCAAATTCTCTTAACCTTTTAGACACAATTTTTAGTAATCAAATCAATATTACTTGTGCATCTCATCCATTACCAATTCACGGTTCACACCCTTCCATTCCTCTTTGTCTCGATAGAAACCAAACAATGGCTTACTTGTCCCTTTCTGAAGCTAGATCAATGATTAAGTGTTTTGATGGAAGCGATCCATCACAGCTTCCAACATTTTTAAGAACTTGTTCCTTTGTTTTTGAGCAAATTGAAGAAAATAATAAAACTAATTTATTAAATTACATTACGCACGTAAAGTTAGAGGGTCAAGCTTTGCAGGCTGTTCAATATAAAAAAAATTCAAGTTTTGATGACCTTCAGTCCACCCTTCAGAATTTATACTTAGAGCGAAAATCTGTGTCATCCTTACAAGTTCAGTTCAATCAATGCAAACAAGACTATCATGAAAGTGTTCGAGATTTTGAATTAAGACTAGAAAAAAATCTTATAGATTTAATTGATGCTACCTACCGTAAAGCAAAGTAAAAATCCGGCTCTTGGTGACTATTGTAATTAGCTTTTACGTGATCAAGCGTTACACGTATTTCAAGAAGGGCTTCACCCAACATTAAAATTTTTAGTAAAATCTAAGAATCTTCAAACTTTCAAAGAAGCTTCAGAGAGGAAGAAGCTTTAGCCAATTCTTTTAATTTTAGAGCACCAGAAATTTCACGACCTTTTACCTTTGTGCCGAAACAGGGTCCAAAATTTATTAAACCAGAAATATCATGTAATTATTGTAGAAAGATAGGACATATAATTAGGGATTGTAGAAAGCGTATATACATTGAGCAGAATAAATCTAAAATTAATGTAGTAGATACGGAAAAACAACCAGAACCTGGCACTAGTAAGGCAAGTGCTTATAAAGATGCTCATTTATCATGTTTAGAAAAAAAGATTAGTAATTTAGCATTCATAAACTTAGAATCTCCAGACATTGTAGATAGTAGAGTTAATTTATTAGTAGACACGGGTGCAGAAATTAGCTTAGTTAAGATTTCCAAGGTTATAGATGATGTAGATATTAAAGATAAGTAAAGTGACTGGAGTATCAGGTACAGATGTTACTACTATTGGTAAGGCTCAATTTAGATTTAGATTAGGGGACAGTATAGTTAAGCATAATTTTCAAATAGTTAGGGATAATGTTAGGATATGGATTTTTTGCAAGAGTTTGGTGGATCGATTAATATTGCAGAATCTAGTGTAAAATTTAGTAATATAACGCAAATGCCTCTAAAATTAAGTTCTGTTAATTTAAATCCAATTTCTGAAACGGTAGTGCGTATAAATACAAGTTCAAATTTTGTAGGTGTGATTGAGAAATCAGAAATAAGTAAAGGAGTTTTGTAGCCAGTACATTAGTGTATCACCTCTAAATAATTCTTGTTTAATTAATATCATCAATTCTAACGATAGTAAAGTGGAGTCAGAGACGCCAATTTTCGAAATAAATGTTTTACCAAAAATTTTAGATAATTCCACTTCTATTAAAGATCATAGACAAATTTCGAATAATTTCAATCCAGACAGAATACCAAAAATTTTCAATTTTCTAAAATCAGATCTTTTGAATGAGACTGAAAGTGATTACTTACATAGAATCTGTTCAAGTTATAATGACATTTTTTATGTAGATGGTGATACGCTTCCTTTTACTTCGTCAGTAGAACATAATATTAATACTCCTTTACACGTCCCACCTATAAATATAAAACCTTACCGTTTACCAGATTGTCATAAGAAAGAAATAAGTAATCAAGTTTCAGATTTGTTAAATAACGATATTATTGAACCAAGTAATAGTCCGTGGAATGCGCCTTTACTCTTGGTGCCCAAAAAATCTGACTCTAGCAAATTGAAGAGGCGACTTATAGTTGATTTCAGAAAGTTGAATGAAGTTACTGTTGGAGATTCCTTTCCCTTGCCGAATATCTCTGATATTTTGGATCAATTAGGGAATTCGAAGTATTTCTGTACTCTTGATTTGGCTTCTGGTTTTCACCAGATTCCAATGAATGAACTTTACAAACGTATGCCATATGGTTTAAAGAATGCCTCTGCGACATTCCAACGCCTTATGAATTCCGTTTTGTCTGGTTTGCAGGGAATCAAGTGTTTCGTTTATTAGGACGATATCGTCATTTATTCCAATACGTTAGAGGAACATTACAAACGGATATGCGAAGTTTTAGAAAGGCTACGAACTAGTAATTTGCGCTTACAACCGCAAAAATGTAATTTTTTCTGTAAGGAGGTGTACTATTTAGGTCACATAATTACACCTACTGGTATCAAACCCGTTCCTAGCAAAAAAGATTCAGTAATTAATTATTCCAATCCCAAAAAATTCAAAGGATATCAAGTCACTATTAGGTTTAGCTGGGTACTATCGTAGATTCATTCAAAACTTTTCCAAAATTTCAAAACCTTTAAGCGAACTTTTAAAAAAACATGTTAATTTTTATTTAGTTTTCGGCTCAACAGGATGTATTTATAACTCTCAAAAATCTTTTAACTACTGCTCCTGTATTGCAGTATCCAAATTTTCAAGCGCCTTTCAATATTACCACAGATGCTTCCGGAAAAGCAATCGGGGCGATTTTGTCCCAACAAACAATAGGCAAAGATTTACCCATTGCTTTCACTTTAAATAAGGCGGAAGAGAATTATTCGACTATTGAAAAGGAACTATTAGCAATTGTGTGGGCCGTAAGGCATTTTAGACCATATATTTATGGAGCTCGATTTTATATAATTACAGATCACAAACCATTAGTTTGGCTAATGAATTTAAAAGACCCAGGTTCTAGACTAATGAGATGGCGAATTAAGCTAGAAGAACATGACTACAAAATAATATATAAAAAAGGATCAGCTAATACGAATGCTGATGCCTTAAAGCAGGGTTTATCACATAACGGGCGACGATACCTACAATCCTCCTCAAAATTTTAATAGTGATAGCGTATTTTTTTTAACAACTTTAAGAGCCATTTTAATAGGATTAACGAATTAATAGCTCAGGGAAAACAAGTAGGAGATGCAGCACATGTTAAGTATAATAATAGCGATTTTGTATTTTATTTAGTGATTAAATTTAGGCAATCTGACATAAGTAATTTAGAAATTATATTTAGGACATTAATTAAGCTTAAGGAATTATGCGTAGAGCACAATATAGAAGAAATATCATTACCTTCTTTAGCGACAGATGACAAACTTGACCAATGGAGCGACAGATGACAAACTTGACCAATGTGAAATTCGTAGTATGTTTAGATATGTATTTAAAAATTATAATATTAAAATTTTAATTTACAAACGTCCTTTAGATCTTCTTACTCGAGAGGATAAATTAAGAATTTTAAACCAATATCATAATACACCAATAGGAGGCCATCAGGGTTACAAGCGTACCCTAAAACGTATATCTATCAAAATATCAGTGGCCTAAATTAAAGAAAGATTTAAGAAATTTTATTAAAACTTGCAACGTGTGTCAAAGGAACAAGCTATGCAAAAAGGGAAAATACCCTATGGTTATTACAGATACACCTGTAAAGCCATTTGAAAAATGTGCATTAGACATAGTTGATCCTCTAACAATTACTGCGAATGAAAATAAATACATACTCACTTTTCAAGATTTTTAACTAAATTCATTAGGGCAATACTTTTAAGAAATCAAGAATCCGCAACCATAGCTAGAGCATTCGTAGAAGAATGCTCTAGGCAATAATTTGCCATTATGGCATTCCTTTTAAAATCCTGACTGATCAGGGCACTAATTTTTTAAGTACACTTTTTAAAGCTATTTGTAAAATTGAGAAACGCCAAACAACTTCCTATCACCCAAAATCGAACGGTGCTTTAAAACGGTCCCACAGAACCTTAATAGAATATCTAAGAAGCTTTATTCAAATTGATCAGTCAGATTGGGACATTTGGCCTTACGCCATGTTCACTTATAACACGACACCACACACGTCAACAGGTTTCAGTCCTTTTAGACTAGTTTTTGGCTACAATCCCGAGCTACCTTCATCACTTCAAAACCCCAATCTCCTCCCTATACTTTCGATGATTATGCACAAGAAATTAAGTTTAGAATAAAATCAGCCATAGATATTGCAAGACAAAATTTAATCTCCTCTAAGACATCTTCCAAAATTTATTATGATAAAAAGTCAAAAGAAATTGAGTTGAAGGTTGGAGATTTGGTACTCCTAAAGAATGAAACAACTTTAAAAGGGAAAACGCGTGAATTGGCAATGCTATGGATTGGACCATTTGAAATATTATCTAAGGATTCACCAGTAAACTATACTTTGTTGTGTGGTCCGAAATCAGTTAAAGTCCCGTTAATAGTATTAAACCTTTTGAAATATAATAAATTATTGCAAGTTGTTCATTATACAATGCACTATGTTCTGTCTTTATTATTATGCTATAAGATGCTTGTTAGTTCCCAATTTTATTTATATGTTTATATTACTTACTTAGAATTAGGACCATTTCCAATCAAATTTTCTAATTTTATGTTTAAATGTTTTAAGAATGTTATGTTTTATCTTAGCTTTCCTTCAATTGGATTCGAATACTTGTTAAAGAATTTTCTGAATGTTTTGACACTATTGTAAATTTGAATTTCCAATGTGATCTAATTTTTCAAGATTATAGTTTGCCACCATAATCTATCTAAGGGGGATGGTGTTATGCCATCTGGCAATTATTAGGACATCAATGCTTCTGTCATATTAACGAAATTATCAAGTATTAACGCATTATTAACGGAACTGTCAAGTCAGGCTAACCAAGATTAAGTTGGTTATGTACCCTATCTGGCAATACAGGAAAGCGAGGATCTCAAGCGAGCTAGGAGTGTTCGCTCTCTCCATTCACGGCCGTCATAAAACAAGAACCTATATTTTTCTAACCTCGTATATAATTTTTAGAAGTCAATAAATGTATAACATTTTATTCTGTGTTTAATTTGTGTTGCTATTTTAATATGATTCCACGCTGATGGCATTACAACAAGTAATGAACAGGCACAGAATAGAACAATGTTGCCTAAACACAAATCAGTTGCACAAACCTACGCACCCAAATCCTTTCAAATTAACTTCGCGTTGTAATGATTAATAATGATATAGTTAACAAGTGAATAAGCGATCGTATACTTATATCATATCGTAATAAATTATACATATATTTAAATTAATAAATCATAATATATATATATATATATATATATATATATATATATAAGAGTGGGCCAATTTTTTGCATATTGAGGCACCTCGCTAATTTAACTTTTTACACCATTTGAAACAATATAGTAAAAAAAAGCATAACTTGGAAATGAATTTAAAGCCAGCGAAAAATTTAAAACATTTTTTAATTTAAAGAAAAAATTGAAAAATCTCATGAAAATTATATTATGACATATATCAAGTTATATATCATTTTATTCGTAATTTTATTCTGCATCTTTCGTACGAACAAAGTTTTTTCGTATCTTTTACCGTTTCGGAGAAAATCGATAAAAACTATTGGAAACTTGCATTAAAAAAATCGGATTTTTTTTAAAAAAAGAAGAAAAAAAAATATAACTACAAATAAATTTGTTTTATATTCATTGAGATCTATAAAAATCAATAAATACATATTTCAATACAAAAGTTTTCACACCTAAAAACTCAATAATTCACTATAATTCGTATTGTCCATATATATAAAACTGTTTGAACATCTAAAAAAAATTTTCGAAAAAAATTTGTCTATCATAAGGGTTCGCAGTTCGAAAATTTCCCAGACTTTTGTCTTGACGATTCACACCGTAACCCGGAGCGACGCTTCGCCGCAGGTCAAATGCACATCGCTTGGGACTCGGTCTTAATACTTACGGTGTGGCCGCGCGCCTTCTATAGGGGGATAGATCGCGTCGTATGCGATGCGATCAACTTTTGGCAAAAGTTCGCTGTGTTGTTCAGGCAGGTTTGAATATTATTCCCCGGTGTATTTTATACATTATATTCGATACTTTTAGTCTGTCAACTATATAGCGGCGTTACTTTTAATAATGTCGTAGACCGTGTTTGGAATTATATACGTCGTATATGTTCGGATGTCGGTTTACGGCCGGGTTCTGGACCTTATTTATAAGTGTTCAACCATACTGTACAGCATATCCGCGGGCATGTGTCGTTGACGCAAAGACTCTTATGCGGAAAATAAAATATACAAATGCAATCAACTCAATACTCTCCGAGCGAGAATAAAAGTGAGTTATGACGATGAATTTGCCCCGAAGTTTCAATCTAACGAAGGGTAAAGAGACTAAATAAACTGGGTCGCAGACCGCTAATGTTATATACGGACCGCCGTTTCGACGGTTGTTAAAGGTCTAGCCTCTCTGTAAGCGCAGAATTTATAAAAGTTGCCGGGTTTAGACCGTCGTGAGACAGGTTAGTTTTACCCTACTGATGAATTGTCGTTGCGATAGAATTTCTGCTTAGTACGAGAGGAACCGCAGGCTCGGACGTGGTGCAAAGCTACCATCCGTGGGTATGCCTGAACGACTCTAAGGCCATATCCTTTCTAGATAACAACGATATTTTGAGGAGTCTCGTGAGTCGAAAGACTCAATACAATGTGATTTATTAGGTATTCGGCGCACGCCGTTTATCGCACGAGCCATTTTAGCCGTTTTATAGCGGTCGATCATGGTTCACTAGTTCGATGTAGAGACTCGGAATCGTTTATAGACGACTTTTAGGTACCAGGCGGGATGTTGTATTTGGTAGAGCAGTTACCACGCTGCGATCTGCCGGAACACAGCCTTTGGCTTGGGGATTCATCATGTTAGCTTGGCGTCACCCCACGCTCTTAGAGCATAAGCCTTAAGCCGTCGCATTGCAGTAAGCCACAATCAGTATGACTTGACCCTCAGAAAGTTGTACATATTGTACATGTGATACTTCTTTGGTATCTACTTAGCTATTTTGTACAACGTGCCTAAGTCAGCACGTTAGGCAAAACTTATCGGCATATTCCGATAATAGAAATATTCATTATTTCTTTAAATAACTATAAGGCTATGTAAATAGTTATAAAATTTGTGAGAGTTAACGAAGAGTATTTGTTTTTAAGAGAAACTTTTCGTATTTCTTATTATGATGAATATATGATATCTTTTATTTAATTCTATATAAGGGAGAATGTTTTTTCAAGTTCTTGGAAATGCGTACAAGTTACCAATTAAATGAAATGCGTACAAGTTGCTAATAAGCAAAGTACGTATAAGTTATCAATAATGGAAAATGCGTGCAAGTTGTCAATGTGTAAAATACGTGCAAGTTGCTAATGTGCAAAATACGTGCAAGTTGCCATTTTTATTTAATTTTTGTAATATACTCTAAATCTATAATAAATAGTAACTCAGCTTGACCTAAAATCTTGCTACAAAACAGGTTAAAAACATTTTTCGGCTTTTTAATATCAGTAACTTATGGGCACCGCGAACTACATCAAGTAAACTTTTAGGGGACATTAGCGAAGAAGCGTAACCTAGAATCTTGCATCGAAACAGGTTAAAAACATTTCTCGGGTACCGCGAACTACATCAAGTAAATTTTTAGGGGGTATTAGCGAATAAGCGTAACCAAGAATCTTGCATCGAAACAGGTTAAAAACATTTCTCGGGTACCGCGAACTACGTCAAGTAAGCTTTTAGGGGGCATTAGCAAAGAAGCGTAACCTAGATTCTTGCATCGAAACAGGTTAAAAACATTTCTCGGCTTTTTGAATACGTGCAAGTTGACAATTATGTAAAATACGTGCAAGTTGACAATTATGTAAAATACGTGTAAGTTGTCAATGTACAAAATACGTGAAAGTTGCTATTTCTATTTAATTTTGTATCATACTCTAAATCAGTAATAACTTTCAATCTACAAATATTTCAAATCTTTTATAACAAAATATAATAAAATAAGTATTGATACATATTATTTCGCAAAACATTCGAAAAGTTGCCACAGGGATAACTGACTTGAAGTGCGATGTATCCGAAAAGTTACCACAGGGATAACTGACTTGAAGCGCGATGTGTCCGAAAAGTTGCCACAGGGATAACTGACTTGAAGCGCGATGTATCCGAAAAGTTACCACAGGGATAACTGACTTGAAGCGCGATGTGTCCGAAAAGTTGCCACAGGGATAACTGACTTGAAATTTTGTTCTTAGCAAAGAAATATTAGAAAATCTCGAAAAAATTATATGAACACACTTAACCATTTATATATCATTTTATTCGTAATTTTATTCTGCATCTTTCGTACGAACAAAGTTTTTTCGTATCTTTTACCGTTTCGGAGAAAATCGATGAAAACTAGTGAAAACTTTTAGGGGACATTAGCGAGAAAGCGTAACCTAGAATCTTGCATCGAAACAGGTCAAACTTCTTTTGTAGAAAAATATTGTTTTTGGGTTTTTAGGAATAACATATATTTATTATATTATTTATTTACATGTCATGGTTTAAATAAAACATTTTTATTTCTTCAAGTTATATTTTTATTTAAAATAAAATTTCTTACATTTAGCTAATATAATATAATATAAACAAAAAACTAATATCTGAAATCTTGCTTGCTTTCCAGTCGAGGATGCTTTTTACGAGATTGTAGTGTTGCAGTCATAACTCCATCGCGATTTCGCTCTAATACGCGTTTTGATACGTTAGCCAGTAATTGAACATGTCTCTCAGTTCCCTGAATGTGGACGGGAATTTTAGGGTCACTCCATGGGTACTCATTGCTTTGTAGATATTGTACTAGATGTTCATGAGGTATATTTAGCGTAAAGGCTGGTTCGAATATATTTGAATAATCGTCCATATCTATCATATTAGTATAGTCGGTGCATTCGAAATTTATTTCGGGTGTTTTGTAATCTCTCAATTGCGTCAGGTCTTCCACATTATTACGATAATATAAGATTTTTCTTATAGCTGAATCTCGTATTTCCTTTTTATTATCGAACAACATTGCTAATAAAATATTTTTCGAGTGAGCATAGTACGCGTTTTCTTTAGCAACATTGTTCACAATTTGTCTTAAATTCGAGTCTAAATATTGCGTCCAGCTAATAAATTTATAAAATAATATACTACCGTACACCACAGAGTTATAATATTTAATGTTAAAGTACATTGGAATATATACTTTCATTACGTAGTTTGCCAGAATTTTCAAATTTTTGGATGGCTTATTAGTAGTTACATATAACCGAAGTAACCTACTAGCCTTTGTGAGCCATCGGGAATGTGTTATTGGCCCCGGTTTCTTGTTAGCTAAGTCTGTCGATACTTCTCCAGAAGCAACTGCTTTAGCTATTTTTATTAAATAACTTGTAGTCCAGTCATTTGGTCGTTTTTTTATTTCTAGATCTTATTCGCTTAATTTAACATTGAAAATATTTATTTATTAGAGAGAATGTGGTCAAGTTCAAAGTGCTGTCATATATGGAGAGATTTGATAATAAGGCAAGAGCAGCAAAGACTTTGAGGTGGCCGTACTCTCAAACCATCAATTTTACAAAAAAAACGGTTTTCTAAAGAATTGTAGGAAATTTTATCTTGTTTAATTCGTACGTAGATACTTTTATCGTAGAATGAGCTAGAAAGGAGATATTTAAAAAAAGCTGTTTTTTGACGCCATGGCAGCAACTTGCCATTCAAATTTGAGGTGGCAAAGTTGATTCTCGTAAAGAGCCCCTCGAAATCAATAAGATTACCAATTTTCAGAATTCCCGGAGTACTGTACCGGCAACAGCCTTTTTTTGCACCAAATGACTGGACTATTGAGTCAGTTGCCGATTCAACAGGACTTAAATCAGCCAAATTTTCAAGTGGGATCGTTTCAAGGTCTGTTACCGGCTGGAAGTAAATAAGAAAAAATAAATTATATTGAATTTGAACATAAAGTATTAACAAATAGTAAATATGTTATAACTCACCGGTATATTTTCGCATGTTTCAATTTGTTTGCTTAATATTCCGGTTTTTGTTCGTGGTCCAGTGGTCAATGATTTTTCCAAATAGTTAAATAAATGCCGAAGTGGAAGTTCGTTAAAGTGGAGAAGACACACAAACCAATGAAGAGGCCTATTTAACTGAATTTCAAATCGACGTAAAATCCCATTTTTTACGCCTGTATTTGCTGGTTCACCATCGCAACATATGCCTATCAAAGAATCGAGAGCTATTCCTTTATCGGCGAAAAACTCGTTCAATTTGATTACTTTACTTTCCGAATCTTCATTTTCCAATTTTGTGTAACCCAACAATTGGCAATTCGGTTCCTTTAAAATAACTAAATGCGCTTCTTTAATCATTCGTGGGTGAAACTTCTTATCGATTTTTTCCATGGTAATAGAATCATTTTTTCGGCCGTCGAATGAAAATGCTATTAATTCAGAAAAATCATATCGTTTGTGTAGAGCTTGCCTATTTTTCTGCCTCTCACTAGCGCTTTTATTTTTATCCCTAATGACAGGATTGCCCCAATCATCCTTTATGTCCAGGTCTTTCAGGATTGCTGTCACCACGGCAGAACCAACTCTATCAGAGATTGCAAATATGTCGGATATTAAGGCATAGTTTGGAGCTTTGTATCTTCGACTATATGGTCCACGTTTTATATGAGAAGTATTTTGTGAACTTTCCAAACTGCTTTTAAACTCAAAACCAACATCTGGAGTATATGTCTCACCAGGAGTAATATCGCTAGTTATTGTAGATGCTGATACTAATTTTTATAATATATTCTGGTATCGTAGATTTCCTCTCATTATGTTGATCCATCATAAACGCTTGTAAGTGTGCTGGGATCAGTCCGCAGGAACACAGTATTCTTCGCAAATCGCATTTGCATTTTCCAATATAAAATAATTCTTTCGTGGATTCTACAAACTCCTGGAATGATGCTTGGGTAGACTTGCTTTTATTTGTACTTTTATATTTATCAATCAATCGGTTCAATTTTCTAGCGATACTTCGTTTCTCCATAATTGGAATATCAATTTTTTCCCACGTCTGAATCAATTTCGTTACCACATTTGGAGTAAATGTTTTATATGAAAACATTTTATTTTGTTTTTTTGATTTTTCGGCCCAATAAAAATAATGCCTGATAATTTCCATACTTGTCGGAATATTTACTCCAGTAAATTCTTCTGCTTCCCCAAATGTAATTTGATCATGCGAGCGCATATGATTCAAATTACTGGCACTTGCGCCTGAATTTAAATAAGAATTCGCCATTGATACTTCACGTCTAACTGGAGAATTGAATGAAGATTTATGCGGATTTTTCACATTAATATATTCTTTTCGTAACTTCGAGAATTATAATAAAAAAAATACTAGCGCACTCTGATGGAAATAAATAACAACAAACTAAACCCGATTTAAAAACCCCCGTACAAACTATCAATAAAAATATAACTCACAATTTGAATTATTCACATGCCTAAATTAATATATTAACTTATTAAAAACAGTATTTTATTGAAAATTTCGCTGGCTAAAGAGTTATTTGCGATATATGATTTTGAAGTCAAAATTCATTTAAATAACATGTATTTCATATGAAAAGGTGCCCATATCGCTTAATTTTACTACAATAATAATTCGGCCCAACCTAATATATATATATATATATATATATATATATATATATATATATATGTTTTCTTGAAAAAGATAACTTTTGTGTATTTCGTATACAAACTTCCCGCCATCGCACTGTAGTGTATTCTCATCTGGTAATGCTATTTGCTTTCAATAAGCTTTTGAGTATTTGAATTAACCAATTTCGCTTATTATTAAACTTTTAATTAAAATCCTAGTAAATACACATAATTGAGTTAAAAATGGAGACATTTCAGAAACAACGCAAAGGACGTAAGAATTTTGCAATTTTATCACAGCGCAGGCGGCGTGAAATCGCAAATAAAGCTAAAAAATAATTAATGCAAAAACTTAATCACAAATTTCAGGTAAGGCGTTCAGCTGAGAATAATGATTCGAGCAGTAGCACCGCTAACTGTGCTAGCAGCTTTAACATTAGTGAAAGTGTTGAAGAGGATAATTGCAATGGATAATTGCAATTATCATGACATTGCATGTCAAGACTCCCAAGATAAAAGCGCTTCTGCTAGTATTGACAAAGATGAAGTGCTTTGTATTCAGGTTCCACATGTTTCTGACTATTTTAATATTGAAGAAGAAGCGGATGATATTCCAGAATTACCTTTGAAGTGCGAGCTAGAAAATCTGTTTCAGAAAAACAACATTACGATGCAGTGTATGACACAACTGCTGGGTATTCTAAGACGCCATGGGCACAAAGATGAATTACCGGCCGATGCTCGCACGTTATTGGGCACTCCAAAATATGCCACCGATGGTATAAAATTAATTAACGGTGGTTCATACATTCATTTTGGGGTAGAAGAACGTATTCCACATTCTATTGATTGATGTTAGATTCCACAAAAGATTGAACCATTTCTGGTAGGGGTGCATCATGGAAATGGTGAACCAGACGATGCAAACATTTTCCTTAAGCCTTTTGTGGAAGAAATGAAAGTGTTACAACAACATGGTTTAATTTGTCTCAATAGAAATTGTCATGTTTATATATCAAAAATAGTCTGTGTTAGTCCTACGCATGCGTTCATTACAAAGACAACTGGGAACGCGGGTTATGAAAGCTGCTCCAAAGAGAAGAGTTTTCAACCCATGTCATTTTAAATAACACATTTTCAGATCTTCTAATAGATAAATCTTTTCGCATGAGGACGAACCCAGGACATCACACAGGTGACTCCGTTTTGGAGGAATTAAATATCGGAATGGTATCTCAAATAGCACTCGACTACATGCATATTGTCTGCCTAGGTGTCAACAAGAGACTTTTAAGCCTCTGGATAAAAAGAACGAGAGACGTCAAATTAGATGACAAAACCAGGGATACAGTGAGCAAATATTTACTAAAATTTTAAGCTCACATGCCAGCAGAATTTTCGAGATTACCCAAAGCGCTTAAAGACTACATGAACTGGAAAGCCAAACTACATAAATTTTATACAACGTAGTTTGGGGATCAGGATCTTATGTGATCCTAAAACCTGTATTGAGAAAAATGATGTAGCTAAAAATATCCTCATTAAATTTGTAAGTGAAACCCCAAACTATATGAAGCTGGCAGTACATTTGTCATTTTAGTGTTTTTTTTTAGTCATTTTCTGTCAAAATCATTAGTCTTCTTGTTATGCACATTATTATATTGTTGTTATACCATGATTATATATTATATTACTTTGTTATTGTTATATTATTCTCATTTTAATTTGATATTACTTGTTAGATTTGAGACAATTGATTATTGTAAGAATAATTTTGTTACTTCATTCATAATAATACGTGATGCTTGCATCCCGGGGGAACATAGACAAAATTATTCATTTTTACACTTTTAAAAAACCGCGCGTCAGCGTCATATATGTTGGTATCTTGTCAGGCAATCACAATGTTCGCGTTTGACATAACCTGTCGCAACTTATGTATGGACTTTATAAAATACCTCCGCTTTCATTACAATCAGCCAAAAAAGAAACATCATCGAATATATACATATTAATAAGTCTTCCAGTGTTTTACTCTACATAATAGAATGTTATAGAAAATATAACTAATATAAGGGTGCATTCGACTTGGACGCTTACGCGCTGTGAGCGCGCCGTGAGCGCGCTTTCATCGTTCGACTTGCCGCTGTGAGTGTCACATAAGTACGCTCGTAGCATCATCGTAGGATGCTCGTAGCACATATTTTGCGCTCATACGTGCTCACGCCACAGAGGTAGGGCAGCGTGAGCGTGAGCGTCAGTTGTTTTTACTATCTGTCATTTCATATATTTATTAATTGTCAAATTCTTTATAATTCCGCAAAAATGGCAAGCTGTAGATCACAATTATGTTTTAATATTAATATTAATTAATTTTAAATTTAATTAATTTTAAATAATTTTAAATTTCAATTTTAATATTAATATGAATTAAGCATAAGCTAACCAAATTTCATTTATTTATTAATACTTAAATTCTTTATAATCCCGCTGAATGATCCAGAAAGTCATAAAATTTACACAATTACCGTTACCGCCAGTTGCCGCCATTTTGATGCTTATTGACGCTCACAGTATCCAAAACGAACGCAATTTAGTTATCGATTCTGAGCGCTTATCGGCCAAGTCGAACGCTAAAAATTCGTGCTTATAAGCGTGAGCGCTCACAGCGCGTAAGCGTCCAAGTCGAACGCACCTTAAATATAATAGCTTTTGTTTTTTTTTGAATTAAAAACTTCATGTCAAAAACCGTTAAAACGATTTTAGCAATTTATTGCTAATTTGTATAACATATAAACCGAAATATCGGATCGATAATATGGCGGAAGATGTAGAAGATCCAAAATGTTGCAGTATATGTAATATTGATGTTAATGGAAAAAACATTATTAGATGTGAAGGTGAATGCAAAGGTTGGTTCCACAAAAAGTGTGCTAAAGTTACTAATGAACAATATAAAGTTATCAGCACAAGTAACAATATAAAATGGTTTTGTGACATATGCTCAAAAAAAAATGAGGTAAGATATTCACATGAAAGTAATTTAAAAGAAATAGTAAATGAGCTTAAAACTTTAAAGAACGATATTAAAATAATTAAAGATGCAAGATCTAGTTATGCTACAATATGTAAAAATAATGCCACAGAAAATAATAATAATAAAAATTATAAAAATAAAGACATAATAAACCCAAATATGCCGCCAATAATTGTAAAACCAAAGAATAAACAGAACAGCTATGAAACTAGAAACTATATTGAGAAAAACATAAATCCAAAAAACGTAAAAGCAAAAGTAAGATCAATTAACAACATTAGTAGCTGGGGGTTAATAATTAAGGCCTCAACAATTGAGGAAACAAAAACATTAGCAGAACATATTTTTTTTTTTTGCATACTTTTATTGTCAATCAAAATTAAATACATTTTTTAAGACAATGTGATGTTGATTTCAATGCATATAAGAGATTATCTCCTATGAGATATCTCTCTTTTATATTTTTATTTTTGACATTTATTTAAGGTCGTATGGCCATTTTTTTTTTCAATCTGCGTGTCGGATATTCCTCGCTTAACTCTTTTAAATAAGTGTTTGGGTGACCTGGTAGTTTTTCATGGTATCTTTTGCTCCTTTCTTTTAACATTTCATTAATAGTTTTTATTTTTAAGTCTTTATGTAGGGTGTCATTTGTAACATACCAGGGTGCGTTCACAATGCATCTTAAAATTTTTGATTGCGCTACTTGTATTTTTTTTATATTTGAATTGCTTGCGCACGCCCATAGCTCAATGCCGTATGTCCAGATTGGGATAATTATTGTTTTATATATAAGGAGTTTGTTTTCATAGCACATATTTGAACTCCTGCCAATTAGCCAATACAACTCTTTGAACTTCTTCTCTATCTGTTTTCTTTTCATTTTGATGTGCGTTGACCAGCTTAATTTTCTATCGAGATGAATCCCAAGGTATTTTACACTCTCATATTTCGGTATTTCTATGTTGTTTATTTTTACGCTTGGGCAGTCTAGGGTTCTTGTTGTGAAGGTTATATGGCTAGATTTTGTTTCATTTATTTTAATTTTCCACTTATTGAGCCACTTTTCAAATTCAGAGACATATTGTTGAACTTTTGACGTTGCGACGGATGCATTTGTATGAGTTCCCATGACAACCGTATCATCGGCAAAAGTTCCAATTGTGACATTGCTGCCAGTTGGAATGTCGTGTGTATATATGAGGTATAAAAGTGGCCCTAAAACACTCCCTTGTGGAACCCCCGACTTGATGTTACATAATTCTGATGTTTCTGTTCCAACTCTAGTTCTGAATATTCTATTTGTTAAGTAACTTTTCAATAGTAAAAATATCTTGTGCGGCAAAGAATTTTTTATCTTGAAGAGTAGGCCCTCGTGCCATACTTTATCAAATGCCTGTTTGACATCGATAAAGATTGCTGAACAATATTCTTTTCTTTCTATTGCCTTTTGGATGCTATTTACTATCCTATGACATTGTTGTATTGTGGAGTGCTGGGTTCTAAACCCGAATTGATGATCAGGTATTATATTTAAATACTCTTTTATTCTTACTAATATTTTTTTTTTTCCAACAATTTTGATAGAATTGGCAGTAAACTAATTGGTCTGTAAGATGTGACATTTGAAGCTGGTTTTCCTGGTTTTAGAATCATTATAACCTCTGAAATTTTAAAACATTTTGGCCAATATCCCAACCTAAATATTGCATTATAAATATATGTCAGCAGAACAATTGCTTTTCTTGACAATTCTTTCAAGACCCTTCCTTTTATGTTATCTATCCCTGCACTCTTCTTATTGTTTATAAGTTTAATAAACTCTTTTATTTCTTTTGGTGTTACTTTTTTTATAATTGTAGAATCATCATGAATTGCTTTTAGAGCATTCCTTACGTCGTTGTCAATAACGTCATCATTTGGAGTAAACACATCTGATAAATAAATTGCAAACAAATTTGCCTTTTCTTGGTCACTTTTGGCCCATTCGCCTAATGATGGTGATTCCATTCTTATTGGGGCGTTAAAATGGATTGTGATTCTTCAAAGATTTTATTGGATTCCATATCGAATAATCGTATCTACTAAGATTAGTAATGTATTCCGCTACACTGTTGTTCCGCATGACTTTCAGCTTTTGTTTTAGATCATTCGATAAATTGTTGAATACAGTTTTATCCCTAGGATTACGTGATCTTTGCCATATTTTCCTTGCTCGTCTTTTTTTCCTTATTAATATTTTAATTTCCATTGGGATATTAGATGTTGTATTGCTATATGTTATATGTGGAGTTGCATTTTGTACAGATTTTTTCAGAGTATTTATATAAAAATTTAAGTTATTCTCTATATCTGCTTCAGATTTCAATCTTACTTTAAGGTCTAATTTAGCATCGATTTCTTCTCTGAAAGAGTTCCAGTTTGTTTTACTATTAAAAAGACCATTATTTTTTTTCACTCTTATTACTGTGGTGCTAATTGTTGCTATAATAGGTGTATGATCTGATGACAAATCTGAATTATCTTCTATGTTTGTGTATAAATCAGAAATACCATTTATTATATAAAAATCTAGAAGGTCAGGGTGTTTGTTTCTATCCGTAGGCCAATAAGTAGGTTTTCCAGTCGATAAGAATGAATAATTTTTTTTTAAAAGCAATTGTGCCAACTGCTTACCTTTAGGAGTGGTAAGTCTAGAGCCCCATAATGTATTTTTGCTATTAAAATCACCACCCACTACAAATCTATGTCCTAATGTATCAAAGAATTTTTCATAATCATCTGTTTTCATCCTGTGACGTGGAGGACAATATACAGAAGAAACAATGATATCATAAGGAAATGTATTAATGCAAATTGTAGATGCTTGCAAGTAATTTTCTTGAAAATTTGTTAGTGAGTAGTGTGAAATACTGTTTTTAATCAATATTCCAGATCCAGCGTGTGCAGTATTGTCTGGATGATTAGTATTATAGAAGGAATAGAAAGGAATCTTGAAATGTAGATTATTTGTTAAATGTGTTTCACTGATTAGCATCACATCAATCATACGTTGTTGTAAAAATATTATTAATTCATTTTTATGGTTTAGAACACCATTTGCATTCCATTGAGCAATCCGAAGAAACTTGGCCATTAGTTTTTAACTAATTTGGATAACATGTTCATGACTAACCTGTTTTGCTCCATTAGTTGTTTGAACATGTCTTTAAAATCACTAATTAATGTGATAAGAGCAACGGTTACCTGTGACTGTTCGTTTTCGTTATTTCGTTGTAACTTTAATACTTCTGAGTAGCTTCTATGGTCACTGTAAGAATTAGCTAATGGACGTCTGGTTTCTTCTGTTTTCGATGTTCGTCGAACTCTATCCGTGGTTCGTCTTCCTTCTTGAAAGTAGTAATTATGTTGTTTGTAATAATCCTTGTAAAAAAGACAACCTTTGTAGTTTGCCGGATGAGCACCACCACATAGAATACATGTTGCCGGAGATGATCTTTCTTTCTTACATACGGAAGTATTATGAGGACCACCGCATTTAACGCAGGCAAAAGGTCTGTTGCAATAATTTTTGGAATGTCCATACATTTGACATTTAGTGCATTGTATAACACCTTTGTTTTTACGTGGCGGTTCCACCACAATCACATGATTAAGCAATTTTTTTAGTTTATATATTTCGCCATTGTTTTCTGCAGGTTCTAAATCAACAAAAAACATGTTTAAGGGCAATTTGGTTTTGTGTTGTTTCACATTAATTATACACCTTACTTTAAAATTAAGTTTCTCTAATTCATTTTTTATTTCATTGGTGTCATATGTATGGTGTATATTTTTAATCACAACTCTATAAGACCGTTCCTGGTTTATCTGATAAGTGTGATATACTACATTTTTCTTTTTAAAAAACTTGATTACTGCCCTATATTGGTCCGGTAAATTAGTGTTTATTCTAATTATATCATTCGGCATAGATTTAAGTATGTAATCATTTTCATCCATGATTTTATTTAAATCACTTCTCATATCCGGAAAGTCTGTAATGCCGTACACAAATATTGGTGGAGGTCTTTGTATTTTAGTGGTGGACGTTGTGATGTTTTTATCCGTTTGATTTACGGCATTGGAATTTGATGTTTCAGTTGTCAAATTTAATATGTCAAATCTATTTGAAACTTTTATTGAATTTTCAAGTGAATTGTTTGATGATGTACGCCTACGCTTAAAAGTTTTACTTGAACTTACTACTTGCCATGAGACAGACGGCATAGGCGTTGCTTCGGTATCTTCAGTATCAATATTCATCTTAGGATGTTCGGTTATTTGATTGTGTGTTTCCTTTTTCGATTCTGAAGAAGCTGCTGTACCCCCAATCATGGGGGCACATAAACTTTAGTTTAGCCTTTCAGTAAATTAATCTTAGAGCAATAATTACTCAATTTGTAGTAATTTTTTAATTTATTAAAAACTCGGTTGTGTCAAACTCGATGATATTTTGTTTTCACCAGCAGAACATATGATACAAAAAATGAAGCGAATACGAAATATATATAAAGAAACAAAGAAATCCGCGACTTATTATAACAAATGCTCCAAGGCAATATATGGACGGCACAGAATTGATAAATGAAATGATAGAATATAATTACAATATAAATAACACAGATCAAATTAAACTAATATACCAAAGGAAATCACGAAAAACAGAAAATTGGATTACATATATCGAAACATCGGGCAAAACATACGAAAAATACATTATTATTATTAGAAAATAATGTAAATCTAGGATGGAGGACAGCTCATATAATAGAAGATTTAAACATAAAAAGTTGTTATAACTGTCAGGCATATGGACACAGGGCAGTAGAATGCAAAAACAAGACGTTCTGTGCAAACTGTGCGGATGAGCATAACACAAGAGATTGTAAGAGCAAATCTAAGAAATGCATAAACTGCACAAATGCCAATGTAAAATACAAATCAAATTTTAATACGGTGCATAATGCAAATGAAACGGAATGTTCATGTTATCAACACAGAGCCAAAATGGTAAGAATGTCGACGAATTACAATGGACAAATTCAAGAAAATGAATAAATATAATAGCAATAACAAGAAAATAGAGATTAAGTATTTTAATATAAGAAGCTTAAGAAATAAAATAGATGACTTAGAAATAATTATGCATAAAAATGAAAATTGCCAAATTTTAATATTAACAGAAACTTGGATATACCAAGAAGAAGAAGGATACTTCAATTTAAAAAATTTTAGAGGTTTTTACAACTGCAGAGAAAAGAAAAGAGGAGGAGTGATAGCGATATTTGTAAGAAATAAACTAAACTGTACTGTCATAGAAAATAATAATAAAAATAACATAAACCTCCTGGAAATAGAAGTAACAAATATAAACCCTGTTATAAAGTTTATTGTTATTTTCAACCCTCCGAATAATAATAAACAAGATCTGATAAATTTAATAGAAAAAAAAATGGAAGAAAACGGTAAAAATACAATAATAATAGGTGATATGAAATTAGATATAATTCCAAACAATAATATATCAAATTGTTACAAAGATATTATAGAATCATCAGGATACAAAATAATAAATAATATAGATAGCCAATACGCCACAAGGGAGACTCAAAACTTTAAATCAATAATTGACCATGTTATATCAAATTATAAAAAAAAGATTAATATAGAAATAGAAGACACAGAAATATCTGATCACAAAATGATAATAGTATTTATACAAAATACGCCGAGAATCAAACCAAAAATGCATAAAATAATTAGATATAGCATAGATTTAGAAGGATTAGAAAAGACAATAACTTGTAAGTTAGACTCTAAAATAGTGGACCAATTAGAGGATTTAATAAAAATTATACAGGATGCAGCAAAAGAAAATAAAATCAAACAATAAGAGCCAGAGAAGATACCTGGATAACAGAAGAAATTATTAACTTAATGAAATACAGAAACAAATTCTACAATAATTTAAAGAAATGAAATATAAATGAAGTAAGCAAACATAATGCCATAAAAATAAAATATAATAATATAAAAAAAGATATAAAAAACATGATCTACAAAGCAAAAAGACAATACTATTCAGAAGAAACAAAAAAATGTGAAAGTGACTCTCGAAAAATATGGGAACTAATAAATAAAACATTAGGAGGAGGAAAAAATAAAAACGAATATATAGAAAATATTGAAAAAATACAGTATAAAGATAAAAATATATTTCTTACAGAAAAGGAAGACATTGCGGAGTATCTCAACAAACATTTTGCTGAAATAAGTATGAAACTACAAAAGAAAATGGATCATTGCAACTATAAACCATCAATACACAGACTTAAAAACAAAATCCAAATTTTTGAATTAACAGATGAGAAAGAAATAAAAAAAATTGTTGAAAATCTGAAAAATAACGCTGCACCTGGCGAAGACAAGATAACAGCAAGAATCACTAAAAAATAATAAATATAATAGCTCCACTACTTGCTGTTTTAATGAATAGATACATAGAATGTGGTATATTTCCATCGTGTCTTAAAATGGCTACAATAAAACCAATTTTCAAAACAGGAAACAAAACAGATCCAAATAACTACAGACCCATAACAATAACAAACACATTCTCCAAGATATATGAAAAAGTAATAAAAAAAAGATTACTTGATTTTCTCATTCAAAAAATTGACAAAAATCAATATGGTTTCCTCCCTTCATCAAATACACAAGGTGCCCTAATAGATTTGACTAATACCATCAGTCAGCACCTTGAGGAAAATATGCACACAGTTGCAATTTTTATTGATTTACAAAAAGCTTTCGATACAGTAGATCATGGCATATTACTCAATAAACTAATAGATTTGGGTGTAGAGGGTTTGTCTTACAGCATTATCAAAGATTTCCTCATGAAAAGAGTGGTAAGGACGAAGGTGGGAAATTTCACAAGTGGAGGATGTAACATAACCTGTGGAGTTAGATACATATTATATGCAGACGATACAGCGATAGTATATGCGGATAAGGATAAAAAAAGACTCGAAGATATTATAAACACGGACATGAAAATATACACCGAGTGGCTAACTAAAAATAAACTAACAATTAACATAGATAAAACAAAATACATATATTTCAAACATAGAAAAAATACTGAGAACACTAAACTAAAAATTGAAGTAAATAATAGAGCAATAGAGGAAGTGGAAAGCATAAAATACTTAGGACTGATAATAAATGAAAAGCTGACATGGACAGACCATATAAACAAAATAAAAAGAAAGATAGGAACATTAACAGGGGCATTGAAAAGGATCCACTCTTTCGGCAAAAAAAATAAAATACTAATTCTTAAAACGCAAATAATACCTATACTTTTATATGTCATAACAACATGGAGCCAAACAACTAAAGCAAACCTAAATGACATACAGAGAATAATAAATGAAGCCATAAAAATAGCACATAATTTACCACATCTAACACCCACCAAATACTTGCAGAGAGAAACAAATAATCATTCACTAAATAACATAATTAAAATAAAGAAATGCAAACTAATACACAAAATGAAATTTAACCGAATTAAAACAAGTGCAACAATAGACACAAATCAAGATATACATGAAGACTACACGAGACAACACAACAATTTTCACATTGAACGCAATAGAAAAAAGAATTTGAGAGAAAATGTCATATGGAGTGCTACCAAAATATATAACGAATTGCCAGACTATATTAAGATGACCAATGATAATGATAATTTTAAAAGAAAAATAAAGAAGTACTATATGGAAATTGAAGACAAAGAAGACTGAAGAGTTATATATATAGATATTATATGAATGAAATAGCTATTATAGTCAAATGAAATGTAAATATTATATGAAAACTGTTTTTCATAATCTCTCATACCAGGCACCTCTGTCTGACTGAGATATGAAAATAATGTATATATGTAAATAATAAAAAAAAAAAAAAAAAAAAAAGCCAAATTTTGGTTCATTAGAATTGAGAACAGTGAAGGCTATGTGAATTGTCATCAAAAATGACATGAATATTAACACGTTAACTGCCGTGTCACCCGAATTCGGGTGACAGCAAAAGTTCTCATCAGGCCACGTCACCCGTATACGGGTGACAGCAAGAGTTCTCATCAGGCCACGTCGGGTGACTCCTTCCAAAGGTTTTCCGAACATTTTTAGATAAATATATTACAGGAGATAATAATACTGTTGATTTTTTTTTAAAATCGTCTATTAACAAAATTATTTACAGTGCAAAATATTGAAGCATTCACTGCAAAGTTGCGGTTGACCAGGGCAGCTTGGACAAAAAGTGGTAGGTTTTCTGAGATTTGCTCGTGCCTTTGATCGGTCCAGTTCTTCTCTTTTATTTGCGTAATACCGCTTGCATGCGCGTCTAAGGCTTTTCCTCAAATTATTTCTGCGAAAGGCGATGCAATGCGTATTTCGTCGAACAGAAGACAGTGTTAAATCTTCACTCAGTCCTAGTAACTTTGCAGCAATCAGTTCCCTGGATCGTCTAATATTTACAGTTTTCTTTGTAACAATTTTATAAACGACCAAAGCGTTTACAATTGACGTCCCCAGTAGAAGTTCAACGTTCAAGGCAGAGCACGCGTCTTACAGTGGCACGGGTGGCCTGACGGGGATTTTGTTGTAAACACGCGTGGCAGTCAACGTGTTAAATTTGGCACTACATTTACTGAATGCAATATTGAAAATCGTTGCAGAGTACTTCAACGAAATTATAAAAAATATGTTAACAGTCAAGCTACTGGTACGAATAATGATGTAAAAATAATTTTATACATATTAACAATTATGTCTAATAGCGCAAGAAAATGTCAATTTTCAGTATCAAGGAGAGTTTGATGAAATATATGGCAATAGCGACAATATGAAACAAGTGATACTGGAAACAAGTGATGTACATGAAATGGAAAACAATGCAGAAGCGCGGGACGATAGTGCATATGAATTTCGAGAACATATTGCAACTTCAAGAAGAAGGCAGCGCCGTAGAAGGCAAACAATATTAGAGAAAATGAGAGAAGACAGATTGAAGTTCCAAGAACGAATTATACAAATTGAAGAAGCAAAATTACCTATTCTCCATGGAAAACCACAATAATTATAATCTGTGAAATTCTATGTGTAAACAATAGTGCAGTAAACGGAGCGTTTTAGGTCTGAATTTTTTTACTGTGCTCCGAATTGAATGAAATTTCGGAATTAAGTTCATCTAACCCTCAAGTTCAAAAGTGAAAACAATTCGGATTGCGCCATCACCCCCCGGGGGGATGACACCCCCTCTCAATTGTGTAATTACATTTTTTTGAAATAAAGTCGGAAATCGATAGAAGAACTAATTATAAGAAAAAAATGTCTTTTATAGTTTTTCAAAAAAACTAATACTTTTCAAGTTACTGGCCACTAAAGATTCATATATTTTTGGCGTTTTTTTCGTTTTTTTTGCAAATATCTCCTAAAGTATACATTTTAACGAAAATCATGTAATGAACAAAATAATGTCAATAAAAATCTTAATAAATCGATATTAGATAAAGTATTCTAGGAAAAATATTAAGCAAGATTTGAAAGAGCAAAGTCGTTTTTTATTTCGTTCAAGATTTAATTGTTGTATTTAAAGCCATCTAGTGTCGAGGTTTTACATTTTATGAATTTCGGTAAAATTGGGTTTTATAGTACTCAAAATAAGCTTTAAAATGAGTGCTGTTACAAGTTTTTTGCGTGTAAAATGAGTGAGCTATCATGCAAATAAGAAGCATATACGAAGTTTTTTTCTTTTAAATCATATGGTTTAATGAGCGCCATTTCCACCAGAATTAAAGTAATTCACATTCCATCTAAAAATCACTTCATTATAGACATCTTGATGGATCCTAGCAGATTCACTTCTTTAGTACAAACTATTTTCAGAAAACTCACGATTTTATAAAAACTTTTTTTTCCAATTTTTTTTTAAAATCGAAATTATTTTCATTATATCTCAAAAAGAATAAAAGATACGTATAAAAGCATATAGATAAAAATCAAAGGGATCTTTCTGGCTTATTTTTGTTTTTTATTATTATTCTTTCACACAAAAATTTACAGAGTTATGAATGTTTAAAGACTGCGCGGCCGCGCAAATTGGAAAAAAAAGTTTTTATAAAATCGTGAGTTTTCTGAAAATAGTTTGTACTAAAGAAGTGAATCTGCTAGGATCCATCAAGATGTCTATAATGAAGTGATTTTTAGATGGAATGTGAATTACTTTAATTCTGGTGGAAATGGCGCTCATTAAACCATATGATTTAAAAGAAAAAAACTTCGTATATGCTTCTTATTTGCATGATAGCTCACTCATTTTACACGCAAAAAACTTGTAACAGCACTCATTTTAAAGCTTATGTTGAGTACTATAAAACCCAATTTTACCGAAATTCATAAAATGTAAAACCTCGACACTAGATGGCTTTAAATACAACAATTAAATCTTGAACGAAATAAAAAACGACTTTGCTCTTTCAAATCTTGCTTAATATTTTTCCTAGAACACTTTATCTAACACCGATTTATTAAGATTTTTATTGACATTATTTTGTTCATTACATGATTTTCGTTAAAATGTATACTTTAGGAGATATTTGCAAAAAAACGAAGAAAAACGCCAAAAATATATGAATCTTTAGTGGCCAGTAACTTGAAAAGTATTAGTTTTTTTTAAAAAACTATAAAAGACATTTTTTTCTTATAATTAGTTCTTCTATCGATTTCCGACGTTATTTCAAAAAAACGTAATTACACAATTGAGAGGGGGTGTCATCCCCCCGGGGGGTGATGGCGCAACCCGAATTGTTTTCACTTTTGAACTTGAGGGTAAGATGAACCTAATTCCAAAATTTCATTCAATTCGGAGCACAGTAAAAAAATTCAGAGGTTATACCCTTTTTTTTTCTCCGTTTACTGCACTACAAATTGCTCACAGAAATATATTTTTCAATATACTATTAATATATGAAAAATAATGAAACTTTCTGTGCACTAATTATAACTTGAGTGAAATTGCAATAATTTTACATTTTAGTGACAATTTTATCATGATATCGAAAAATTGCAAGTGTTACAATTAATATTTACATAGAAAGGAAATTAAATTAAAAAATAACTCGCAACAAATTTCGAGCATTATAGATTAAAAAAAAATGTACGCAGTGCAGTTTTCGAAAATAAATATTTACATTTTGCGAATAATACCAGAGCCACTCCAGACCGATTATACAAAATATAGCAACATCGTAGTAGCAATTGTGCATACTTTCAAAAGTTCAGTTAGACCTGGACCAAAAATTGTTATCAATGAGAGTATGGTTCCGTTGAGAGGACGTCTAGGTTTCCGTCAATATATGCCAGGCAAGCGACACAAGTTTGGTATAAAATTGTACAAATTATGTTTACCGGAAAGCTACACAAAATATGTCGTAATTTATGCTGGTAAAAACGGCAAAGTAATCAAAATATGTCATTCTCAAGATGTGGTGATGAAATTACGAAATGGTTTGTTATTTGAGGGGTGCACATTATTTATTGATAGTTTTTACGCTAGTGTCGTTTAGGTCAACATCTATTGGATAATACAACATTTATGTGTGGTACAGTAAAAATTACCAAAAAAAAAAACTTAGTTATTCTTGAATTTGGCAAATGACAGATACGTAAATCAAACATGGCGTCCATTGTAATAATTTTTTTGAGAAGTAATTACCTACAATATAATAAACGCTTGTTGAAGTAAAAAATAAGCTGTAAAAGTGCATTGTTTAATAATGAAGAAATACCAAGAAAAATGCATTTATTATGCAGTTCCAGCGAGAAACGACGAAGTAAAAGTAAAATGGGTAATAATATTTGCCGGCTTTCAATCTAAGTGAGTACTTTTATTAATATGCATACTTCAAATTACTTCCATCTGATAGTACTATTCTGATATAATTATTCATTACAGCTTAATAATTCAGAAATAATTGAGACATTTAACTATATCAGTAAATTTGTAATACGTTATAAATGATCTAATTTCACTATGAGAGAATTAAAAAAAATAGTTTTTCGTTTTAACTCTTTGTGGACGACGACTTTTTCCTATCGCTTGGAGGTACCGAAGTCTAACATAAACACCGATGGTCGCCACTCAGGCGATATTCGATCCGGCGTAAATCGCTGTGGATTTGGACCCTTATCGGTACTTATCGACAGTGTTTTATATAACACAAAATAATAATGAAGTCTTACTATTAGCGTACCGGGAAAAAAAGTCGCAGAAGAAAAATGTTTTACTGATGTCCACATTTGAGAAGGCTCAGAATAAACGACTACAATCAGGAAAAAGGAATGCACAAATACAGGTCGAAAAACCAGCAATCGTAGCTGAATATAACAAACACATGGGAGGCGTAGACACGTCTGACATGATGCTATATTCATACTTAGATGAAAGAAGAGCCATCAAATATTGAAAAAAAGTAGTTTTCTCCATTTTTTCTCCCATTATAATTGACCCATATAAAATTGTGGTGAAAAGATGGTTTGTATGAGCAAACACGTTTTGTACGAGAGAACTCAAGTTTTACTTCATTTATAAACATATATACCTTTGTTTTTTTCTATAATTTTCAAATAAGTACAAAAAAACTAGTGTCATTGTTTCGTTCTGTATTTCATCTATAATACGCAGCTTTTTGAATCATGTAAATATCGTTTCTCGTTTGGTTTTTATAAGCATTTTCCCGAACCCTTGTAAAACTGTGAAATTCGGCCGGTTTTTCTCGCATAGGCACCTCCATTTCGCTCGGCACTAAAAGGGTTAAATAACTAAATATAAATCATACCTGTTCTAATAATGTTCATAACAGATAATTTTACAACTATTTTTCAGCAGTTTAAAAGGAAAATACGCTTAATTGTAAAATGTTTAGACGGTTTACTAAACATTCACAAGTATACAAGTATTGATATGAAATGAATGAATATGCAGGAAAAAAACAATAAGATTGGAGTCTGAAATGTGCTGAAATCTTTGCTGATCTCTCACTAATATTGAACAATAGTAATCGCAATTATATATTAAGTCAGTTTAGAGAATATACTAAAAATACTAATGATATAATCGTAAGTGGAAGGAAATTCTCAATTGACGGTGAAATTCTAGCTAGTACAAAGGTTAAATTAGGTTTGACTATGTCACAGGAAAAGTTAGATACATATTATATGCAGACGATACAGCGATAGTATATGCGGATAAGGATAAAAAAAGACTCGAAGATATTATAAACACGGACATGAAAATATACACCGAGTGGCTAACTGAAAATAAACTAACAATTAACATAGATAAAACAAAATACATATATTTCAAACATAGAAAAAATACTGAGAACACTAAACTAAAAATTGAAGTAAATAATAGAGCAATAGAGGAAGTGGAAAGCATAAAATACTTAGGACTGATAATAAATGAAAATGACATGGACAGACCATATAAACAAAATAAAAAGAAAGATAGGAACATTAACAGGGGCATTGAAAAGGATCCACTCTTTCGGCAAAAAAAATAAAATACTAATTCTTAAAACGCAAATAATACCTATACTTTTATATGGCATAACAACATGGAGCCAAACAACTAAAGCAAACCTAAATGACATACAGAGAATAATAAATGAAGCCATAAAAATAGCATATAATTTACCACATCTAACACCCACCAAATACTTGCAGAGAGAAACAAATAATCATTCACTAAATAACATAATTAAAATAGAGAAATGCAAACTAATACACAAAATGAAATTTAACCGAATTAAAACAAGTGCAACAATAGACACAAATCAAGATATACATGAAGACTACACGAGACAACACAACAATTTTCACATTGAACGCATTAGAAAAAAGAATTTGAGAGAAAATGTCATATGGAGTGCTACCAAAATATATAACGAATTGCCAGACTATATTAAGATGACCAATGATAATGATAATTTTAAAAGAAAAATAAAGAAGTACTATATGGAAATTGAAGACAAAGAAGACTGAAGAGTTATATATATAGATATTATATGAATGAAATAGCTATTATAGTCAAATGAAATGTAAATATTATATGAAAACTGTTTTTCATAATCTCTCATACCAGGCACCTCTGTCTGACTGAGATATGAAAATAATGTATATATGTAAATAATAAAAAAAAAAAAAGCCAAATGTTGGTTCATTAGAATTGAGAACAGTGAAGGCTATGTGAATTGTCATCAAAAATGACATGAATATTAAATTTGGCACTACATTTACTGAATGCAATATTGAAAATCGTTGGAGAGTACTTCAACGAAATTATAAAAAATATGTTAACAGTCAAGCTACTGGTACGAATAATGATGTAAAAATAATTTTATACATATTAACAATTATGTCTAATAGCGCAAGAAAATGTCAATTTTCAGTATCAAGGAGAGTTTGATGAAATATATGGCAATAGCGACAATATGAATCCAATCTGCATACTGGAAACAAGTGATGTACATGAAATGGAAAACAATGCAGAAGCGCGGGACGATAGTGCATATGAATTTCAAAAACATATTGCAACTTCAAGAAGAAGGCAGCGCCGTAGAAGGCAAACAATATTAGAGAAAATGAGAGAAGACAGATTGAAGTTCCAAGAACGAATTATACAAATTGAAGAAGCAAAATTACTTATTCCCAATGGAAAACCACAATAATTATAATCTGTGAAATTCTATGTGTAAACAAATTGCTCACAGAAATATATTTTTCAATATACTATTAATATATGAAAAATAATGAAACTTTCTGTGCACTAATTATAACTTGAGTGAAATTGCAATAATTTTACATTTTAGTGACAATTTTATCATGATATCGAAAAATTGCAAGTGTTACAATTAATATTTACATAGAAAGGAAATTAAATTAAAAAATAACTCGCAACAAATTTCGAGCATTATAGATTAAAAAAAAAATGTACGCAGTGCAGTTTTCAAAAATAAATATTTACATTTTGCGAATAATACCAGAGCCACTCCAGACCGATTATACAAAATATAGCAACATCGTAGTAGCAATTGTGCATACTTTCAAAAGTTCAGTTAGACCTGGACCAAAAATTGTTATCAATGAGAGTATGGTTCCGTTGAGAGGACGTCTAGGTTTCCGTCAATATATGCCAGGCAAGCGACACAAGTTTGGTATAAAATTGTACGAATTATGTTTACCGGAAAGCTACACATAATATGTCGTAATTTATGCTGGTAAAAACGGCACAGTAATCAAAATATGTCATTCTCAAGATGTGGTGATGAAATTACGAAATGGTTTGTTATTTGAGGGGTGCACACTATTTATTGATAGTTTTTACGCTAGTGTCGCTTTAGGTCAAAATCTATTGGATAATACAACATTTATGTGTGGTACAGTAAAAATTACCAAAAAAAACTTACTTATTCTTGAATTTGGCAAATGACAGATACGTAAATCAAACATGGCGTCCATTGTAATAATTTTTTTGAGAAGTAATTACCTACAATATAATAAACGCTTGTTGAAGTAAAAAATAAGCTGTAAAAGTGCATTGTTTAATAATGAAGAAATACCAAGAAAAATGCATTTATTATGCAGTTCCAGCGAGAAACGACGAAGTAAAAGTAAAATGGGTAATAATATTTGCCGGCTTTCAATCTAAGTGAGTACTTTTATTAATATGCATACTTCAAATTACTTCCATCTGATAGTACTATTCTGATATAATTATTCATTACAGCTTAATAATTCAGAAATAATTGAGACATTTAACTATATCAGTAAATTTGTAATACGTTATAAATGATCTAATTTCACTATGAGAGAATTAAAAAAAATAGTTTTTCGTTTTAACTCTTTGTGGACGACGACTTTTTCCTATCGCTTGGAGGTACCGAAGTCTAACATAAACACCGATGGTCGCCACTCAGGCGATATTCGATCCGGCGTAAATCGCTGTGGATTTGGACCCTTATCGGTACTTATCGACAGTGTTTTATATAACACAAAATAATAATGAAGTCTTACTATTAGCGTACCGGGAAAAAAAGTCGCAGAAGAAAAATGTTTTACTGATGTCCACATTTGAGAAGGCTCAGAATAAACGACTACAATCAGGAAAAGGAATGCACAAATACAGGTCGAAAAACCAGCAATCGTAGCTGAATATAACAAACACATGGGAGGCGTAGACACGTCTGACATGATGCTATATTCATACTTAGATGAAAGAAGAGCCATCAAATATTGAAAAAAAAGTAGTTTTCTCCATTTTTTCTCCCATTATAATTGACCCATATAAAATTGTGGTGAAAAGATGGTTTGTATGAGCAAACACGTTTTGTACGAGAGAACTCAAGTTTTACTTCATTTATAAACATATATACCTTTGTTTTTTTCTATAATTTTCAAATAAGTACAAAAAAACTAGTGTCATTGTTTCGTTCTGTATTTCATCTATAATACGCAGCTTTTTGAATCATGTAAATATCGTTTCTCGTTTGGTTTTTATAAGCATTTTCCCGAACCCTTGTAAAACTGTGAAATTCGGCCGGTTTTTCTCGCATAGGCACCTCCATTTCGCCCGGCACTAAAAGGGTTAAATAACTAAATATAAATCATACCTGTTCTAATAATGTTCATAACAGATAATTTTACAACTATTTTTCAGCAGTTTAAAAGGAAAATACGCTTAATTGTAAAATGTTTAGACGGTTTACTAAACATTCACAAGTATACAAGTATTGATATGAAATGAATGAATATGCAGGAAAAAAACAATAAGAATGGAGTCTGAAATGTGCTGAAATCTTTGCTGATCTCGCACTAATATTGAACAATAGTAATCGCAATTAAATATTAAGTCAGTTTAGAGAATATACTAAAAATACTAATGATATAATCGTAAGTGGAAGGAAATTCTCAATTGACGGTGAAATTCTAGCTAGTACAAAGGTTAAATTAGGTTTGACTATGTCACAGGAAAAGTTTTTGAGTATTGATAATTTCATTTTGATATTACAAGAAATATTATTATCTGCGTTGTTTAATGATGATAAAGGGAATCACATTGTATAGATTTTCAGGAACTGTCAAATGACAGGCAAAGTATAATCATGATTAATGATAAAATTCTAGCTAGTGCAAAGGGATAATACACCGTTAATGTGCACTGCTTATTGCATTTGACTTTTCTAAAAGAGATGTCAATAGCTTTACTCTAAAATGTCTAATTGAAGATGCCAAAAGAAAACTATTAAGTACTGTTATAATAATATCAATGATTTGTTTTAAGACAATGATAATAATGACATTTTGAAACAACATTTGAATATAGCGTAACAATAGCGCAATTTAACATTAACAATTGTCGCACATAGTTTATACAGCTGACTACCATCTATTATAATCATATATATATATATATATATATATATATATATATATATATATATATATATATATATATATCATATATATATACAAATATTACCTTCTATTAACAAACGTTTTGATTCGGCTTCTCTTTGCAATATTTACCGCGATGCTTCAAATAATTTTTTCAATATACGCAATACACCCTAACATTTCTTTTATGTATTCTACATATTCTATTGTGTATGCATATATGTGTTGTGTATGTGTATACACATATTACATTTATTGTTTTGCGTTTATATATACATATATATGTTATGTTATAATTTTTTATGTAACTTTTATCGTTCCATAACTATTATCGTTTTTCTGTTAATATCTATACTTTTTCTTAATAATTTTCTCTTCATTCACATTTTTTTGGGATTTGATTATGGATGTCTTGCACATGTATAAATTTTTTACTATGTTCCTACTGCGCATGATCGTTGAGAAAATCTTCGTAATATGGAACCACCAAAATTCTCTCTATCCCGTTCTCTCACCAATGACGATACAGTTTCCAGTATTTTCCGCAAACACGTTCGCACACATTTTACTCTCGTACACACTCATAATACAACTTCCAAACTAACACATGTTCGTTTGGAATAAGCTTTTTTATAATAAAATATATCATTCATTTTAATTTTACAATTTTTTAAAATTTTTCATAACTCGACGTTCATCATCAATTTTTTATTTCACTTTTATTTATTTTTTCGTGCAATTTTGTGTTTTTGTGTTTTTCAAAGTTTATTTGTATGGTGAGTTTCTTTACATTGTTTATTTTATGGTTGTTTTTCATATATACTTTTCATATACATTGTTTTACTTATTTTGTCTGTTAATTATGTATTTTTTTATATTGTTTTAATTTGTAACCCTGAATTATTAATTGTAGCACTGAAGATGGGTCAAATCAAGACCCGAAACGTATGTTCTCTATAAATAAAAACATTTTTCATTAAAACTGTTTTTTAATTACTGGATGGATGCCCAA
>NW_020538407.1:106095-147081 GCF_003426905.1 Ctenocephalides felis
TATATAATAACTTAATAGAAAAAATTTGATAAAATTCTATAAAATATACAATAATTAATCTTTAATCATAAGGTTTATAATTCTCAATTATAATATTTAATTCTCAAAGTTCTAAAAAAATTTAAAATCTAAAAGTTAGTCTAAATGTTGGAAATATAAAGTTAGTCTAAAGTTGGAAATCTAAAAGTTCGAAAATCTAAAAGTTTGAATTGAAAAATTAAAAACCTTATGCTTTAACAAGAAAAGAAAAAAAAACACGTGATACAAAAAAAATTCTAAAATATATGTAAAAAAATTTCTAAAAATTCTAAAAAATTGTAAATGAAATTATCAAGAAGCAAAAAAAATATGATGTCTAGAATTGGTAAAAAAAAAACAAATATCATGAATCAATCGACTCTATAATATTTTTTAAAACAAAATGGCAGTCGTCCTCTTCTATAGCGGCGCTTCTTTAGTTTCTCGCCGTACTTTCTAGTTCTGCTATGATGGCAATATGGCAGCCATCACTATCGACAACGCCAATCTTGAAATAATGGATATCTCCTCACGAAGTAGTTTTTCTTCCAAATTTATCAGTTCTTCTGAGTTTTCTTTCACTGGCCTTTTATTAATTAGTTTTAGGTTATATCCCACCGTTACTGCCACCAGATTTGTTGTGCCAAAGCGTGAATAAAGAAAAAGAACTTAATTTGTAAAGCAGAAATTATACAAAACACTGGTTTGATAAAAGTTTATTATAAAGAAAGAATGATTCAATGATATTTGTAAGTTTGTTGTTCGCTTCTTGAAGTCTGCCGTGCGAGAGAGAACTAAAGATAGTGTTTTGCGATAAGGAAACCTCGGTCTGTCCGTCTTCTGGGATCCTCGTATGGATTCGGTCCATAGTGCATAGGCATAGTTGCATAGATGGGACCTATGTGCATCTTATATTTGAGTCGAAACTACATCGGGGAAATTATGCATAACACCTCCCCTTAGTGAGATTATAGTTTTATTTTACCTCATCTAGACATCATTAATTAAAACTATAATCTAATATAATCAAAAATTACATAATTTCAGCAAAAAAAAACTAAGAATATGAATTGGAACAAGGATCTTAAACAATAACAATCATTCTTAAATATAGTAATATAACAATGAGAAAAAAGGAACAGTTTCATATAATATAACTCAATTTTAACAATAGTAAAATATAAAATGATGGATGAAACTGAGAACATTGTAAAGTCTAGAACATGTAAAACTTAAATCTAGTGATTTTGATATAATAAAATAACGAAACTGTGACTTAATTAAATATTTTATCCTAAATTTTTGAATAAATTTATAGAAATTAACTTTGTAATCTAAATTCTTGACTGAAACGGACTTGAAATTAGCAAGATTAAAATACTGAAAGAGTTTGTAACTGAAATATATATTACATAAATTGCAATTAATATGGTAAATCAATATAAGTTGTGTAATAGATAAGGATTATTACGTCGAGCAGTTTCTAGACTGATTCAACAGTTTTGTTGACTGTTTTTTTTACAGTTTGTTCTCTAGTATGTATTCTTTCATGTTGCCTTAATAAATTTTTAATTCTGAATGTTTTATTGCATGTCTTGCATTCATAAGGTCGTTCTTCAATATGCAGTGATAAATGCTGTTAAACTACTTGACTGTGAAAATGTTTTATTGCATATATTACACACGCATATATGACAGCGTTCTCCAGTATGTACTATTTCATGTTGAGTTAATGTTTGTTTTGTTTTGAATTTTTTATTGCATGTCTCACATTCATAAGGTCGTTCTTCAGTATGCACTGATGAATGCTTTCTTAAATTGCTTGACTGTGAAAATCTTTTATTGCATATTTTGCACTCATGAGGCCGTTCTCCAGTATGGATCATTTCATGTCGGATTAAGCTCTTTTTTGCTTTGAATCTTTTATTGCATATTTTGCACTCATAAGGCTGTTCTCCAGTGTGGATCACTATATGTTTATTTAAGTTTTCTTTTGTTTTGAATTTTTTATTGCATATTTCGCACACATAAGGATGTTCTCCAGTATGCACTGATAAATGCTCTCTTAAATAACTTATCTGTAAAAATGTTTTATTGCATATTTTGCGCTCATAAGAGCGTTCTCCAGAATGGACCGCTTTATGTTGTTTTAAATTTTTTTTCATTTTGAATGTTTTATTTCATATTTCACATGTGTAAGGTAGTCCTTCAGTATGCACTGATAAATGCTGTCTTAAATTACCTGCCTGTGAAAATCTTTTATTGCATATTTTGCACTCATAAGGCCGTTCTCCAGTATGTACTATTTCATGTTGTTTTAAGTTACGTTTTGATACAAATGTTTTACTGCATGATTTACATTTATATTTCAACTTACTAGCTGTCTTACGTTTTCCTGAAACTTTTTCAATTGATTTGTTCGTACTCTCAAAATTGGATTCTGCTGACAAAGTATTCTCTGCTCTGGAAGTAGATGGTCAGCAATTTCGCGTTCTCTCAACATCAACACTATATTTTGAACAATAAGATTAGTAAAATGGTAAAAATATGTAGATAAAAATTAGAACCTTATATTAAAGTTAAATTCTATATAACATTGATATGAATATATATACTAAATTTGGTAAAAATAAGTTTGAAGAATGAATAAAATACATATATAATAACTTAATAGAAAAAATTTGATAAAATTCTATAAAATATACAATAATTAATCTTTAATCATAAGGTTTATAATTCTCAATTATAATATTTAATTCTCAAAGTTCTAAAAAATTTAAAATCTAAAAGTTAGTCTAAATGTTGGAAATATAAAGTTAGTCTAAAAGTTGGAAATCTAAAAGTTCGAAAATCTAAAAGTTTGAATTGAAAAAATTAAAAACCTTATGCTTTAACAAGAAAAGAAAAAAAAACACGTGATACAAAAAAAATTCTAAAATATATGTAAAAATTTCTAAAAATTCTAAAAATTTGTAAATGAATATTATCAAGAAGCAAAAAAATATGATGTCTAGAATTTGGTAAAAAAAAAAAACAAATATCATGAATCAATCGACTCTATAATATTTTTTAAAACAAAATGGCAGTCGTCCTCTTCTATAGCGGCGCTTCTTTAAGTTTCTCGCCGTACTTTCTAGTTCTGCTATGATGGCAATATGGCAGCCATCACTATCGACAACGCCAATCTTGAAATAATGGATATCTCCTCACGAAGTAGTTTTTCTTCCAAATTTATCAGTTCTTCTGAGTTTTCTTTTCACTGGCCTTTTTATTAATTAGTTTTAGGTTATATCCCACCGTTACTGCCACCAGATTTGTTGTGCCCAAAGCGTGAATAAAGAAAAAGAACTTAATTTGTAAAGCAGAAATTATACAAAACACTGGTTTGATAAAAGTTTATTTATAAAGAAAGAATGATTCAATGATATTTGTAAGTTTGTTGTTCGCTTCTTGAAGTCTGCCGTGCGAGAGAGAACTAAAGATAGTGTTTTGCGATAAGGAAACCTCGGTCTGTCCGTCTTCTGGGATCCTCGTATGGATTCGGTCCATAGTGCATAGGCATAGTTGCATAGATGGGACCTATGTGCATCTTATATGTTTGAGTCGAAACTACATCGGGGAAATTATGCATAACACCTCCCCCTTAGTGAGATTATAGTTTTATTTTACCTCATCTAGACATCATTAATTAAAACTATAATCTAATATAATCAAAAATTACATAATTTCAGCAAAAAAAAACTAAGAATATGAATGGAACAAGGATCTTAAACAATAACAATCATTCTTAAATATAGTAAATATAACAATGAGAAAAAAGGAACAGTTTCATATAATATAACTCAATTTTAACAATTTAGTAAAATATAAATGGATGAAACTGAGAACATTGTAAAGTCTAGAACATGTAAAACTTAAATCTAGTGATTTTGATATAATAAAATAACGAAACTGTGACTTAATTAAATATTTTATCCTAAATTTTTGAATAAATTTATAGAAATTAACTTTGTAATCTAAATTCTTGACTGAAACGGACTTGAAATTAGCAAGATTAAAATACTGAAAGAGTTGTAACTGAAATATATATTACATAAATTGCAATTAATATGGTAAATCAATATAAGTTGTGTAATAGATAAGGATTATTACGTCGAGCAGTTTCTAGACTGATTCAACAGTTTTGTTGACTGTTTTTTTACAGTTTGTTCTCTAGTATGTATTCTTTCATGTTGCCTTAATAAATTTTTAATTCTGAATGTTTTATTGCATGTCTTGCATTCATAAGGTCGTTCTTCAATATGCAGTGATAAATGCTGTTTTAAACTACTTGACTGTGAAAATGTTTTATTGCATATATTACACACGCATATATGACAGCGTTCTCCAGTATGTACTATTTCATGTTGAGTTAATGTTTGTTTTGTTTTGAATTTTTTATTGCATGTCTCACATTCATAAGGTCGTTCTTCAGTATGCACTGATGAATGCTTTCTTAAATTGCTTGACTGTGAAAATCTTTTATTGCATATTTTGCACTCATGAGGCCGTTCTCCAGTATGGATCATTTCATGTCGGATTAAGCTCTTTTTTGCTTTGAATCTTTTATTGCATATTTTGCACTCATAAGGCTGTTCTCCAGTGTGGATCACTATATGTTTATTTAAGTTTTCTTTTGTTTTGAATTTTTTATTGCATATTTCGCACACATAAGGATGTTCTCCAGTATGCACTGATAAATGCTCTCTTAAATAACTTATCTGTAAAAATGTTTTATTGCATATTTTGCGCTCATAAGAGCGTTCTCCAGAATGGACCGCTTTATGTTGTTTTAAATTTTTTTCATTTTGAATGTTTTATTTCATATTTCACATGTGTAAGGTAGTCCTTCAGTATGCACTGATAAATGCTGTCTTAAATTACCTGCCTGTGAAAATCTTTTATTGCATATTTTGCACTCATAAGGCCGTTCTCCAGTATGTACTATTTCATGTTGTTTTAAGTTACGTTTTGATACAAATGTTTTACTGCATGATTTACATTTATATTTCAACTTACTAGCTGTCTTACGTTTTCCTGAAACTTTTTCAATTGATTTGTTCGTACTCTCAAAATTGGATTCTGCTGACAAAGTATTCTCTGCTCTGGAAGTAGATGGTCAGCAATTTCGCGTTCTCTCAACATCAACACTATATTTTGAACAATAAGATTAGTAAAATGGTAAAAATATGTAGATAAAAATTAGAACCTTATATTAAAGTTAAATTCTATATAACATTGATATGAATATATATACTAAATTTGGTAAAAATAAGTTTGAAGAATGAATAAAATACATATATAATAACTTAATAGAAAAAATTTGATAAAATTCTATAAAATATACAATAATTAATCTTTAATCATAAGGTTTATAATTCTCAATTATAATATTTAATTCTCAAAGTTCTAAAAAATTTAAAATCTAAAAGTTAGTCTAAATGTTGGAAATATAAAGTTAGTCTAAAAGTTGGAAATCTAAAAGTTCGAAAATCTAAAAGTTTGAATTGAAAAAATTAAAAACCTTATGCTTTAACAAGAAAAGAAAAAAAAAACACGTGATACAAAAAAAATTCTAAAATATATGTAAAAATTTCTAAAAATTCTAAAAATTTGTAAATGAATATTATCAAGAAGCAAAAAAAATATGATGTCTAGAATTTGGTAAAAAAAAAAACAAATATCATGAATCAATCGACTCTATAATATTTTTTAAAACAAAATGGCAGTCGTCCTCTTCTATAGCGGCGCTTCTTTAAGTTTCTCGCCGTACTTTCTAGTTCTGCTATGATGGCAATATGGCAGCCATCACTATCGACAACGCCAATCTTGAAATAATGGATATCTCCTCACGAAGTAGTTTTTCTTCCAAATTTATCAGTTCTTCTGAGTTTTCTTTTCACTGGCCTTTTTATTAATTAGTTTTAGGTTATATCCCACCGTTACTGCCACCAGATTTGTTGTGCCCAAAGCGTGAATAAAGAAAAAGAACTTAATTTGTAAAGCAGAAATTATACAAAACACTGGTTTGATAAAAGTTTATTTATAAAGAAAGAATGATTCAATGATATTTGTAAGTTTGTTGTTCGCTTCTTGAAGTCTGCCGTGCGAGAGAGAACTAAAGATAGTGTTTTGCGATAAGGAAACCTCGGTCTGTCCGTCTTCTGGGATCCTCGTATGGATTCGGTCCATAGTGCATAGGCATAGTTGCATAGATGGGACCTATGTGCATCTTATATGTTTGAGTCGAAACTACATCGGGGAAATTATGCATAACACCTCCCCCTTAGTGAGATTATAGTTTTATTTTACCTCATCTAGACATCATTAATTAAAACTATAATCTAATATAATCAAAAATTACATAATTTCAGCAAAAAAAAACTAAGAATATGAATGGAACAAGGATCTTAAACAATAACAATCATTCTTAAATATAGTAAATATAACAATGAGAAAAAAGGAACAGTTTCATATAATATAACTCAATTTTAACAATTTAGTAAAATATAAATGGATGAAACTGAGAACATTGTAAAGTCTAGAACATGTAAAACTTAAATCTAGTGATTTTGATATAATAAAATAACGAAACTGTGACTTAATTAAATATTTTATCCTAAATTTTTGAATAAATTTATAGAAATTAACTTTGTAATCTAAATTCTTGACTGAAACGGACTTGAAATTAGCAAGATTAAAATACTGAAAGAGTTGTAACTGAAATATATATTACATAAATTGCAATTAATATGGTAAATCAATATAAGTTGTGTAATAGATAAGGATTATTACGTCGAGCAGTTTCTAGACTGATTCAACAGTTTTGTTGACTGTTTTTTTACAGTTTGTTCTCTAGTATGTATTCTTTCATGTTGCCTTAATAAATTTTTAATTCTGAATGTTTTATTGCATGTCTTGCATTCATAAGGTCGTTCTTCAATATGCAGTGATAAATGCTGTTTTAAACTACTTGACTGTGAAAATGTTTTATTGCATATATTACACACGCATATATGACAGCGTTCTCCAGTATGTACTATTTCATGTTGAGTTAATGTTTGTTTTGTTTTGAATTTTTTATTGCATGTCTCACATTCATAAGGTCGTTCTTCAGTATGCACTGATGAATGCTTTCTTAAATTGCTTGACTGTGAAAATCTTTTATTGCATATTTTGCACTCATGAGGCCGTTCTCCAGTATGGATCATTTCATGTCGGATTAAGCTCTTTTTTGCTTTGAATCTTTTATTGCATATTTTGCACTCATAAGGCTGTTCTCCAGTGTGGATCACTATATGTTTATTTAAGTTTTCTTTTGTTTTGAATTTTTTATTGCATATTTCGCACACATAAGGATGTTCTCCAGTATGCACTGATAAATGCTCTCTTAAATAACTTATCTGTAAAAATGTTTTATTGCATATTTTGCGCTCATAAGAGCGTTCTCCAGAATGGACCGCTTTATGTTGTTTTAAATTTTTTTTCATTTTGAATGTTTTATTTCATATTTCACATGTGTAAGGTAGTCCTTCAGTATGCACTGATAAATGCTGTCTTAAATTACCTGCCTGTGAAAATCTTTTATTGCATATTTTGCACTCATAAGGCCGTTCTCCAGTATGTACTATTTCATGTTGTTTTAAGTTACGTTTTGATACAAATGTTTTACTGCATGATTTACATTTATATTTCAACTTACTAGCTGTCTTACGTTTTCCTGAAACTTTTTCAATTGATTTGTTCGTACTCTCAAAATTGGATTCTGCTGACAAAGTATTCTCTGCTCTGGAAGTAGATGGTCAGCAATTTCGCGTTCTCTCAACATCAACACTATATTTTGAACAATAAGATTAGTAAAATGGTAAAAATATGTAGATAAAAATTAGAACCTTATATTAAAGTTAAATTCTATATAACATTGATATGAATATATATACTAAATTTGGTAAAAATAAGTTTGAAGAATGAATAAAATACATATATAATAACTTAATAGAAAAAATTTGATAAAATTCTATAAAATATACAATAATTAATCTTTAATCATAAGGTTTATAATTCTCAATTATAATATTTAATTCTCAAAGTTCTAAAAAATTTAAAATCTAAAAGTTAGTCTAAATGTTGGAAATATAAAGTTAGTCTAAAAGTTGGAAATCTAAAAGTTCGAAAATCTAAAAGTTTGAATTGAAAAAATTAAAAACCTTATGCTTTAACAAGAAAAGAAAAAAAAACACGTGATACAAAAAAAATTCTAAAATATATGTAAAAATTTCTAAAAATTCTAAAAATTTGTAAATGAATATTATCAAGAAGCAAAAAAAATATGATGTCTAGAATTTGGTAAAAAAAAAAACAAATATCATGAATCAATCGACTCTATAATATTTTTTAAAACAAAATGGCAGTCGTCCTCTTCTATAGCGGCGCTTCTTTAAGTTTCTCGCCGTACTTTCTAGTTCTGCTATGATGGCAATATGGCAGCCATCACTATCGACAACGCCAATCTTGAAATAATGGATATCTCCTCACGAAGTAGTTTTTCTTCCAAATTTATCAGTTCTTCTGAGTTTTCTTTTCACTGGCCTTTTTATTAATTAGTTTTAGGTTATATCCCACCGTTACTGCCACCAGATTTGTTGTGCCCAAAGCGTGAATAAAGAAAAAGAACTTAATTTGTAAAGCAGAAATTATACAAAACACTGGTTTGATAAAAGTTTATTTATAAAGAAAGAATGATTCAATGATATTTGTAAGTTTGTTGTTCGCTTCTTGAAGTCTGCCGTGCGAGAGAGAACTAAAGATAGTGTTTTGCGATAAGGAAACCTCGGTCTGTCCGTCTTCTGGGATCCTCGTATGGATTCGGTCCATAGTGCATAGGCATAGTTGCATAGATGGGACCTATGTGCATCTTATATGTTTGAGTCGAAACTACATCGGGGAAATTATGCATAACACCTCCCCCTTAGTGAGATTATAGTTTTATTTTACCTCATCTAGACATCATTAATTAAAACTATAATCTAATATAATCAAAAATTACATAATTTCAGCAAAAAAAAACTAAGAATATGAATGGAACAAGGATCTTAAACAATAACAATCATTCTTAAATATAGTAAATATAACAATGAGAAAAAAGGAACAGTTTCATATAATATAACTCAATTTTAACAATTTAGTAAAATATAAATGGATGAAACTGAGAACATTGTAAAGTCTAGAACATGTAAAACTTAAATCTAGTGATTTTGATATAATAAAATAACGAAACTGTGACTTAATTAAATATTTTATCCTAAATTTTTGAATAAATTTATAGAAATTAACTTTGTAATCTAAATTCTTGACTGAAACGGACTTGAAATTAGCAAGATTAAAATACTGAAAGAGTTGTAACTGAAATATATATTACATAAATTGCAATTAATATGGTAAATCAATATAAGTTGTGTAATAGATAAGGATTATTACGTCGAGCAGTTTCTAGACTGATTCAACAGTTTTGTTGACTGTTTTTTTACAGTTTGTTCTCTAGTATGTATTCTTTCATGTTGCCTTAATAAATTTTTAATTCTGAATGTTTTATTGCATGTCTTGCATTCATAAGGTCGTTCTTCAATATGCAGTGATAAATGCTGTTTTAAACTACTTGACTGTGAAAATGTTTTATTGCATATATTACACACGCATATATGACAGCGTTCTCCAGTATGTACTATTTCATGTTGAGTTAATGTTTGTTTTGTTTTGAATTTTTTATTGCATGTCTCACATTCATAAGGTCGTTCTTCAGTATGCACTGATGAATGCTTTCTTAAATTGCTTGACTGTGAAAATCTTTTATTGCATATTTTGCACTCATGAGGCCGTTCTCCAGTATGGATCATTTCATGTCGGATTAAGCTCTTTTTTGCTTTGAATCTTTTATTGCATATTTTGCACTCATAAGGCTGTTCTCCAGTGTGGATCACTATATGTTTATTTAAGTTTTCTTTTGTTTTGAATTTTTTATTGCATATTTCGCACACATAAGGATGTTCTCCAGTATGCACTGATAAATGCTCTCTTAAATAACTTATCTGTAAAAATGTTTTATTGCATATTTTGCGCTCATAAGAGCGTTCTCCAGAATGGACCGCTTTATGTTGTTTTAAATTTTTTTTCATTTTGAATGTTTTATTTCATATTTCACATGTGTAAGGTAGTCCTTCAGTATGCACTGATAAATGCTGTCTTAAATTACCTGCCTGTGAAAATCTTTTATTGCATATTTTGCACTCATAAGGCCGTTCTCCAGTATGTACTATTTCATGTTGTTTTAAGTTACGTTTTGATACAAATGTTTTACTGCATGATTTACATTTATATTTCAACTTACTAGCTGTCTTACGTTTTCCTGAAACTTTTTCAATTGATTTGTTCGTACTCTCAAAATTGGATTCTGCTGACAAAGTATTCTCTGCTCTGGAAGTAGATGGTCAGCAATTTCGCGTTCTCTCAACATCAACACTATATTTTGAACAATAAGATTAGTAAAATGGTAAAAATATGTAGATAAAAATTAGAACCTTATATTAAAGTTAAATTCTATATAACATTGATATGAATATATATACTAAATTTGGTAAAAATAAGTTTGAAGAATGAATAAAATACATATATAATAACTTAATAGAAAAAATTTGATAAAATTCTATAAAATATACAATAATTAATCTTTAATCATAAGGTTTATAATTCTCAATTATAATATTTAATTCTCAAAGTTCTAAAAAATTTAAAATCTAAAAGTTAGTCTAAATGTTGGAAATATAAAGTTAGTCTAAAAGTTGGAAATCTAAAAGTTCGAAAATCTAAAAGTTTGAATTGAAAAAATTAAAAACCTTATGCTTTAACAAGAAAAGAAAAAAAAACACGTGATACAAAAAAAATTCTAAAATATATGTAAAAATTTCTAAAAATTCTAAAAATTTGTAAATGAATATTATCAAGAAGCAAAAAAAATATGATGTCTAGAATTTGGTAAAAAAAAAAACAAATATCATGAATCAATCGACTCTATAATATTTTTTAAAACAAAATGGCAGTCGTCCTCTTCTATAGCGGCGCTTCTTTAAGTTTCTCGCCGTACTTTCTAGTTCTGCTATGATGGCAATATGGCAGCCATCACTATCGACAACGCCAATCTTGAAATAATGGATATCTCCTCACGAAGTAGTTTTTCTTCCAAATTTATCAGTTCTTCTGAGTTTTCTTTTCACTGGCCTTTTTATTAATTAGTTTTAGGTTATATCCCACCGTTACTGCCACCAGATTTGTTGTGCCCAAAGCGTGAATAAAGAAAAAGAACTTAATTTGTAAAGCAGAAATTATACAAAACACTGGTTTGATAAAAGTTTATTTATAAAGAAAGAATGATTCAATGATATTTGTAAGTTTGTTGTTCGCTTCTTGAAGTCTGCCGTGCGAGAGAGAACTAAAGATAGTGTTTTGCGATAAGGAAACCTCGGTCTGTCCGTCTTCTGGGATCCTCGTATGGATTCGGTCCATAGTGCATAGGCATAGTTGCATAGATGGGACCTATGTGCATCTTATATGTTTGAGTCGAAACTACATCGGGGAAATTATGCATAACACCTCCCCCTTAGTGAGATTATAGTTTTATTTTACCTCATCTAGACATCATTAATTAAAACTATAATCTAATATAATCAAAAATTACATAATTTCAGCAAAAAAAAACTAAGAATATGAATGGAACAAGGATCTTAAACAATAACAATCATTCTTAAATATAGTAAATATAACAATGAGAAAAAAGGAACAGTTTCATATAATATAACTCAATTTTAACAATTTAGTAAAATATAAATGGATGAAACTGAGAACATTGTAAAGTCTAGAACATGTAAAACTTAAATCTAGTGATTTTGATATAATAAAATAACGAAACTGTGACTTAATTAAATATTTTATCCTAAATTTTTGAATAAATTTATAGAAATTAACTTTGTAATCTAAATTCTTGACTGAAACGGACTTGAAATTAGCAAGATTAAAATACTGAAAGAGTTGTAACTGAAATATATATTACATAAATTGCAATTAATATGGTAAATCAATATAAGTTGTGTAATAGATAAGGATTATTACGTCGAGCAGTTTCTAGACTGATTCAACAGTTTTGTTGACTGTTTTTTTACAGTTTGTTCTCTAGTATGTATTCTTTCATGTTGCCTTAATAAATTTTTAATTCTGAATGTTTTATTGCATGTCTTGCATTCATAAGGTCGTTCTTCAATATGCAGTGATAAATGCTGTTTTAAACTACTTGACTGTGAAAATGTTTTATTGCATATATTACACACGCATATATGACAGCGTTCTCCAGTATGTACTATTTCATGTTGAGTTAATGTTTGTTTTGTTTTGAATTTTTTATTGCATGTCTCACATTCATAAGGTCGTTCTTCAGTATGCACTGATGAATGCTTTCTTAAATTGCTTGACTGTGAAAATCTTTTATTGCATATTTTGCACTCATGAGGCCGTTCTCCAGTATGGATCATTTCATGTCGGATTAAGCTCTTTTTTGCTTTGAATCTTTTATTGCATATTTTGCACTCATAAGGCTGTTCTCCAGTGTGGATCACTATATGTTTATTTAAGTTTTCTTTTGTTTTGAATTTTTTATTGCATATTTCGCACACATAAGGATGTTCTCCAGTATGCACTGATAAATGCTCTCTTAAATAACTTATCTGTAAAAATGTTTTATTGCATATTTTGCGCTCATAAGAGCGTTCTCCAGAATGGACCGCTTTATGTTGTTTTAAATTTTTTTTCATTTTGAATGTTTTATTTCATATTTCACATGTGTAAGGTAGTCCTTCAGTATGCACTGATAAATGCTGTCTTAAATTACCTGCCTGTGAAAATCTTTTATTGCATATTTTGCACTCATAAGGCCGTTCTCCAGTATGTACTATTTCATGTTGTTTTAAGTTACGTTTTGATACAAATGTTTTACTGCATGATTTACATTTATATTTCAACTTACTAGCTGTCTTACGTTTTCCTGAAACTTTTTCAATTGATTTGTTCGTACTCTCAAAATTGGATTCTGCTGACAAAGTATTCTCTGCTCTGGAAGTAGATGGTCAGCAATTTCGCGTTCTCTCAACATCAACACTATATTTTGAACAATAAGATTAGTAAAATGGTAAAAATATGTAGATAAAAATTAGAACCTTATATTAAAGTTAAATTCTATATAACATTGATATGAATATATATACTAAATTTGGTAAAAATAAGTTTGAAGAATGAATAAAATACATATATAATAACTTAATAGAAAAAATTTGATAAAATTCTATAAAATATACAATAATTAATCTTTAATCATAAGGTTTATAATTCTCAATTATAATATTTAATTCTCAAAGTTCTAAAAAATTTAAAATCTAAAAGTTAGTCTAAATGTTGGAAATATAAAGTTAGTCTAAAAGTTGGAAATCTAAAAGTTCGAAAATCTAAAAGTTTGAATTGAAAAAATTAAAAACCTTATGCTTTAACAAGAAAAGAAAAAAAAACACGTGATACAAAAAAAATTCTAAAATATATGTAAAAATTTCTAAAAATTCTAAAAATTTGTAAATGAATATTATCAAGAAGCAAAAAAAATATGATGTCTAGAATTTGGTAAAAAAAAAAACAAATATCATGAATCAATCGACTCTATAATATTTTTTAAAACAAAATGGCAGTCGTCCTCTTCTATAGCGGCGCTTCTTTAAGTTTCTCGCCGTACTTTCTAGTTCTGCTATGATGGCAATATGGCAGCCATCACTATCGACAACGCCAATCTTGAAATAATGGATATCTCCTCACGAAGTAGTTTTTCTTCCAAATTTATCAGTTCTTCTGAGTTTTCTTTTCACTGGCCTTTTTATTAATTAGTTTTAGGTTATATCCCACCGTTACTGCCACCAGATTTGTTGTGCCCAAAGCGTGAATAAAGAAAAAGAACTTAATTTGTAAAGCAGAAATTATACAAAACACTGGTTTGATAAAAGTTTATTTATAAAGAAAGAATGATTCAATGATATTTGTAAGTTTGTTGTTCGCTTCTTGAAGTCTGCCGTGCGAGAGAGAACTAAAGATAGTGTTTTGCGATAAGGAAACCTCGGTCTGTCCGTCTTCTGGGATCCTCGTATGGATTCGGTCCATAGTGCATAGGCATAGTTGCATAGATGGGACCTATGTGCATCTTATATGTTTGAGTCGAAACTACATCGGGGAAATTATGCATAACACCTCCCCCTTAGTGAGATTATAGTTTTATTTTACCTCATCTAGACATCATTAATTAAAACTATAATCTAATATAATCAAAAATTACATAATTTCAGCAAAAAAAAACTAAGAATATGAATGGAACAAGGATCTTAAACAATAACAATCATTCTTAAATATAGTAAATATAACAATGAGAAAAAAGGAACAGTTTCATATAATATAACTCAATTTTAACAATTTAGTAAAATATAAATGGATGAAACTGAGAACATTGTAAAGTCTAGAACATGTAAAACTTAAATCTAGTGATTTTGATATAATAAAATAACGAAACTGTGACTTAATTAAATATTTTATCCTAAATTTTTGAATAAATTTATAGAAATTAACTTTGTAATCTAAATTCTTGACTGAAACGGACTTGAAATTAGCAAGATTAAAATACTGAAAGAGTTGTAACTGAAATATATATTACATAAATTGCAATTAATATGGTAAATCAATATAAGTTGTGTAATAGATAAGGATTATTACGTCGAGCAGTTTCTAGACTGATTCAACAGTTTTGTTGACTGTTTTTTTACAGTTTGTTCTCTAGTATGTATTCTTTCATGTTGCCTTAATAAATTTTTAATTCTGAATGTTTTATTGCATGTCTTGCATTCATAAGGTCGTTCTTCAATATGCAGTGATAAATGCTGTTTTAAACTACTTGACTGTGAAAATGTTTTATTGCATATATTACACACGCATATATGACAGCGTTCTCCAGTATGTACTATTTCATGTTGAGTTAATGTTTGTTTTGTTTTGAATTTTTTATTGCATGTCTCACATTCATAAGGTCGTTCTTCAGTATGCACTGATGAATGCTTTCTTAAATTGCTTGACTGTGAAAATCTTTTATTGCATATTTTGCACTCATGAGGCCGTTCTCCAGTATGGATCATTTCATGTCGGATTAAGCTCTTTTTTGCTTTGAATCTTTTATTGCATATTTTGCACTCATAAGGCTGTTCTCCAGTGTGGATCACTATATGTTTATTTAAGTTTTCTTTTGTTTTGAATTTTTTATTGCATATTTCGCACACATAAGGATGTTCTCCAGTATGCACTGATAAATGCTCTCTTAAATAACTTATCTGTAAAAATGTTTTATTGCATATTTTGCGCTCATAAGAGCGTTCTCCAGAATGGACCGCTTTATGTTGTTTTAAATTTTTTTTCATTTTGAATGTTTTATTTCATATTTCACATGTGTAAGGTAGTCCTTCAGTATGCACTGATAAATGCTGTCTTAAATTACCTGCCTGTGAAAATCTTTTATTGCATATTTTGCACTCATAAGGCCGTTCTCCAGTATGTACTATTTCATGTTGTTTTAAGTTACGTTTTGATACAAATGTTTTACTGCATGATTTACATTTATATTTCAACTTACTAGCTGTCTTACGTTTTCCTGAAACTTTTTCAATTGATTTGTTCGTACTCTCAAAATTGGATTCTGCTGACAAAGTATTCTCTGCTCTGGAAGTAGATGGTCAGCAATTTCGCGTTCTCTCAACATCAACACTATATTTTGAACAATAAGATTAGTAAAATGGTAAAAATATGTAGATAAAAATTAGAACCTTATATTAAAGTTAAATTCTATATAACATTGATATGAATATATATACTAAATTTGGTAAAAATAAGTTTGAAGAATGAATAAAATACATATATAATAACTTAATAGAAAAAATTTGATAAAATTCTATAAAATATACAATAATTAATCTTTAATCATAAGGTTTATAATTCTCAATTATAATATTTAATTCTCAAAGTTCTAAAAAATTTAAAATCTAAAAGTTAGTCTAAATGTTGGAAATATAAAGTTAGTCTAAAAGTTGGAAATCTAAAAGTTCGAAAATCTAAAAGTTTGAATTGAAAAAATTAAAAACCTTATGCTTTAACAAGAAAAGAAAAAAAAACACGTGATACAAAAAAAATTCTAAAATATATGTAAAAATTTCTAAAAATTCTAAAAATTTGTAAATGAATATTATCAAGAAGCAAAAAAAATATGATGTCTAGAATTTGGTAAAAAAAAAAACAAATATCATGAATCAATCGACTCTATAATATTTTTTAAAACAAAATGGCAGTCGTCCTCTTCTATAGCGGCGCTTCTTTAAGTTTCTCGCCGTACTTTCTAGTTCTGCTATGATGGCAATATGGCAGCCATCACTATCGACAACGCCAATCTTGAAATAATGGATATCTCCTCACGAAGTAGTTTTTCTTCCAAATTTATCAGTTCTTCTGAGTTTTCTTTTCACTGGCCTTTTTATTAATTAGTTTTAGGTTATATCCCACCGTTACTGCCACCAGATTTGTTGTGCCCAAAGCGTGAATAAAGAAAAAGAACTTAATTTGTAAAGCAGAAATTATACAAAACACTGGTTTGATAAAAGTTTATTTATAAAGAAAGAATGATTCAATGATATTTGTAAGTTTGTTGTTCGCTTCTTGAAGTCTGCCGTGCGAGAGAGAACTAAAGATAGTGTTTTGCGATAAGGAAACCTCGGTCTGTCCGTCTTCTGGGATCCTCGTATGGATTCGGTCCATAGTGCATAGGCATAGTTGCATAGATGGGACCTATGTGCATCTTATATGTTTGAGTCGAAACTACATCGGGGAAATTATGCATAACACCTCCCCCTTAGTGAGATTATAGTTTTATTTTACCTCATCTAGACATCATTAATTAAAACTATAATCTAATATAATCAAAAATTACATAATTTCAGCAAAAAAAAACTAAGAATATGAATGGAACAAGGATCTTAAACAATAACAATCATTCTTAAATATAGTAAATATAACAATGAGAAAAAAGGAACAGTTTCATATAATATAACTCAATTTTAACAATTTAGTAAAATATAAATGGATGAAACTGAGAACATTGTAAAGTCTAGAACATGTAAAACTTAAATCTAGTGATTTTGATATAATAAAATAACGAAACTGTGACTTAATTAAATATTTTATCCTAAATTTTTGAATAAATTTATAGAAATTAACTTTGTAATCTAAATTCTTGACTGAAACGGACTTGAAATTAGCAAGATTAAAATACTGAAAGAGTTGTAACTGAAATATATATTACATAAATTGCAATTAATATGGTAAATCAATATAAGTTGTGTAATAGATAAGGATTATTACGTCGAGCAGTTTCTAGACTGATTCAACAGTTTTGTTGACTGTTTTTTTACAGTTTGTTCTCTAGTATGTATTCTTTCATGTTGCCTTAATAAATTTTTAATTCTGAATGTTTTATTGCATGTCTTGCATTCATAAGGTCGTTCTTCAATATGCAGTGATAAATGCTGTTTTAAACTACTTGACTGTGAAAATGTTTTATTGCATATATTACACACGCATATATGACAGCGTTCTCCAGTATGTACTATTTCATGTTGAGTTAATGTTTGTTTTGTTTTGAATTTTTTATTGCATGTCTCACATTCATAAGGTCGTTCTTCAGTATGCACTGATGAATGCTTTCTTAAATTGCTTGACTGTGAAAATCTTTTATTGCATATTTTGCACTCATGAGGCCGTTCTCCAGTATGGATCATTTCATGTCGGATTAAGCTCTTTTTTGCTTTGAATCTTTTATTGCATATTTTGCACTCATAAGGCTGTTCTCCAGTGTGGATCACTATATGTTTATTTAAGTTTTCTTTTGTTTTGAATTTTTTATTGCATATTTCGCACACATAAGGATGTTCTCCAGTATGCACTGATAAATGCTCTCTTAAATAACTTATCTGTAAAAATGTTTTATTGCATATTTTGCGCTCATAAGAGCGTTCTCCAGAATGGACCGCTTTATGTTGTTTTAAATTTTTTTTCATTTTGAATGTTTTATTTCATATTTCACATGTGTAAGGTAGTCCTTCAGTATGCACTGATAAATGCTGTCTTAAATTACCTGCCTGTGAAAATCTTTTATTGCATATTTTGCACTCATAAGGCCGTTCTCCAGTATGTACTATTTCATGTTGTTTTAAGTTACGTTTTGATACAAATGTTTTACTGCATGATTTACATTTATATTTCAACTTACTAGCTGTCTTACGTTTTCCTGAAACTTTTTCAATTGATTTGTTCGTACTCTCAAAATTGGATTCTGCTGACAAAGTATTCTCTGCTCTGGAAGTAGATGGTCAGCAATTTCGCGTTCTCTCAACATCAACACTATATTTTGAACAATAAGATTAGTAAAATGGTAAAAATATGTAGATAAAAATTAGAACCTTATATTAAAGTTAAATTCTATATAACATTGATATGAATATATATACTAAATTTGGTAAAAATAAGTTTGAAGAATGAATAAAATACATATATAATAACTTAATAGAAAAAATTTGATAAAATTCTATAAAATATACAATAATTAATCTTTAATCATAAGGTTTATAATTCTCAATTATAATATTTAATTCTCAAAGTTCTAAAAAATTTAAAATCTAAAAGTTAGTCTAAATGTTGGAAATATAAAGTTAGTCTAAAAGTTGGAAATCTAAAAGTTCGAAAATCTAAAAGTTTGAATTGAAAAAATTAAAAACCTTATGCTTTAACAAGAAAAGAAAAAAAAAACACGTGATACAAAAAAAATTCTAAAATATATGTAAAAATTTCTAAAAATTCTAAAAATTTGTAAATGAATATTATCAAGAAGCAAAAAAAATATGATGTCTAGAATTTGGTAAAAAAAAAAACAAATATCATGAATCAATCGACTCTATAATATTTTTTAAAACAAAATGGCAGTCGTCCTCTTCTATAGCGGCGCTTCTTTAAGTTTCTCGCCGTACTTTCTAGTTCTGCTATGATGGCAATATGGCAGCCATCACTATCGACAACGCCAATCTTGAAATAATGGATATCTCCTCACGAAGTAGTTTTTCTTCCAAATTTATCAGTTCTTCTGAGTTTTCTTTTCACTGGCCTTTTTATTAATTAGTTTTAGGTTATATCCCACCGTTACTGCCACCAGATTTGTTGTGCCCAAAGCGTGAATAAAGAAAAAGAACTTAATTTGTAAAGCAGAAATTATACAAAACACTGGTTTGATAAAAGTTTATTTATAAAGAAAGAATGATTCAATGATATTTGTAAGTTTGTTGTTCGCTTCTTGAAGTCTGCCGTGCGAGAGAGAACTAAAGATAGTGTTTTGCGATAAGGAAACCTCGGTCTGTCCGTCTTCTGGGATCCTCGTATGGATTCGGTCCATAGTGCATAGGCATAGTTGCATAGATGGGACCTATGTGCATCTTATATGTTTGAGTCGAAACTACATCGGGGAAATTATGCATAACACCTCCCCCTTAGTGAGATTATAGTTTTATTTTACCTCATCTAGACATCATTAATTAAAACTATAATCTAATATAATCAAAAATTACATAATTTCAGCAAAAAAAAACTAAGAATATGAATGGAACAAGGATCTTAAACAATAACAATCATTCTTAAATATAGTAAATATAACAATGAGAAAAAAGGAACAGTTTCATATAATATAACTCAATTTTAACAATTTAGTAAAATATAAATGGATGAAACTGAGAACATTGTAAAGTCTAGAACATGTAAAACTTAAATCTAGTGATTTTGATATAATAAAATAACGAAACTGTGACTTAATTAAATATTTTATCCTAAATTTTTGAATAAATTTATAGAAATTAACTTTGTAATCTAAATTCTTGACTGAAACGGACTTGAAATTAGCAAGATTAAAATACTGAAAGAGTTGTAACTGAAATATATATTACATAAATTGCAATTAATATGGTAAATCAATATAAGTTGTGTAATAGATAAGGATTATTACGTCGAGCAGTTTCTAGACTGATTCAACAGTTTTGTTGACTGTTTTTTTACAGTTTGTTCTCTAGTATGTATTCTTTCATGTTGCCTTAATAAATTTTTAATTCTGAATGTTTTATTGCATGTCTTGCATTCATAAGGTCGTTCTTCAATATGCAGTGATAAATGCTGTTTTAAACTACTTGACTGTGAAAATGTTTTATTGCATATATTACACACGCATATATGACAGCGTTCTCCAGTATGTACTATTTCATGTTGAGTTAATGTTTGTTTTGTTTTGAATTTTTTATTGCATGTCTCACATTCATAAGGTCGTTCTTCAGTATGCACTGATGAATGCTTTCTTAAATTGCTTGACTGTGAAAATCTTTTATTGCATATTTTGCACTCATGAGGCCGTTCTCCAGTATGGATCATTTCATGTCGGATTAAGCTCTTTTTTGCTTTGAATCTTTTATTGCATATTTTGCACTCATAAGGCTGTTCTCCAGTGTGGATCACTATATGTTTATTTAAGTTTTCTTTTGTTTTGAATTTTTTATTGCATATTTCGCACACATAAGGATGTTCTCCAGTATGCACTGATAAATGCTCTCTTAAATAACTTATCTGTAAAAATGTTTTATTGCATATTTTGCGCTCATAAGAGCGTTCTCCAGAATGGACCGCTTTATGTTGTTTTAAATTTTTTTTCATTTTGAATGTTTTATTTCATATTTCACATGTGTAAGGTAGTCCTTCAGTATGCACTGATAAATGCTGTCTTAAATTACCTGCCTGTGAAAATCTTTTATTGCATATTTTGCACTCATAAGGCCGTTCTCCAGTATGTACTATTTCATGTTGTTTTAAGTTACGTTTTGATACAAATGTTTTACTGCATGATTTACATTTATATTTCAACTTACTAGCTGTCTTACGTTTTCCTGAAACTTTTTCAATTGATTTGTTCGTACTCTCAAAATTGGATTCTGCTGACAAAGTATTCTCTGCTCTGGAAGTAGATGGTCAGCAATTTCGCGTTCTCTCAACATCAACACTATATTTTGAACAATAAGATTAGTAAAATGGTAAAAATATGTAGATAAAAATTAGAACCTTATATTAAAGTTAAATTCTATATAACATTGATATGAATATATATACTAAATTTGGTAAAAATAAGTTTGAAGAATGAATAAAATACATATATAATAACTTAATAGAAAAAATTTGATAAAATTCTATAAAATATACAATAATTAATCTTTAATCATAAGGTTTATAATTCTCAATTATAATATTTAATTCTCAAAGTTCTAAAAAATTTAAAATCTAAAAGTTAGTCTAAATGTTGGAAATATAAAGTTAGTCTAAAAGTTGGAAATCTAAAAGTTCGAAAATCTAAAAGTTTGAATTGAAAAAATTAAAAACCTTATGCTTTAACAAGAAAAGAAAAAAAAACACGTGATACAAAAAAAATTCTAAAATATATGTAAAAATTTCTAAAAATTCTAAAAATTTGTAAATGAATATTATCAAGAAGCAAAAAAAATATGATGTCTAGAATTTGGTAAAAAAAAAAACAAATATCATGAATCAATCGACTCTATAATATTTTTTAAAACAAAATGGCAGTCGTCCTCTTCTATAGCGGCGCTTCTTTAAGTTTCTCGCCGTACTTTCTAGTTCTGCTATGATGGCAATATGGCAGCCATCACTATCGACAACGCCAATCTTGAAATAATGGATATCTCCTCACGAAGTAGTTTTTCTTCCAAATTTATCAGTTCTTCTGAGTTTTCTTTTCACTGGCCTTTTTATTAATTAGTTTTAGGTTATATCCCACCGTTACTGCCACCAGATTTGTTGTGCCCAAAGCGTGAATAAAGAAAAAGAACTTAATTTGTAAAGCAGAAATTATACAAAACACTGGTTTGATAAAAGTTTATTTATAAAGAAAGAATGATTCAATGATATTTGTAAGTTTGTTGTTCGCTTCTTGAAGTCTGCCGTGCGAGAGAGAACTAAAGATAGTGTTTTGCGATAAGGAAACCTCGGTCTGTCCGTCTTCTGGGATCCTCGTATGGATTCGGTCCATAGTGCATAGGCATAGTTGCATAGATGGGACCTATGTGCATCTTATATGTTTGAGTCGAAACTACATCGGGGAAATTATGCATAACACCTCCCCCTTAGTGAGATTATAGTTTTATTTTACCTCATCTAGACATCATTAATTAAAACTATAATCTAATATAATCAAAAATTACATAATTTCAGCAAAAAAAAACTAAGAATATGAATGGAACAAGGATCTTAAACAATAACAATCATTCTTAAATATAGTAAATATAACAATGAGAAAAAAGGAACAGTTTCATATAATATAACTCAATTTTAACAATTTAGTAAAATATAAATGGATGAAACTGAGAACATTGTAAAGTCTAGAACATGTAAAACTTAAATCTAGTGATTTTGATATAATAAAATAACGAAACTGTGACTTAATTAAATATTTTATCCTAAATTTTTGAATAAATTTATAGAAATTAACTTTGTAATCTAAATTCTTGACTGAAACGGACTTGAAATTAGCAAGATTAAAATACTGAAAGAGTTGTAACTGAAATATATATTACATAAATTGCAATTAATATGGTAAATCAATATAAGTTGTGTAATAGATAAGGATTATTACGTCGAGCAGTTTCTAGACTGATTCAACAGTTTTGTTGACTGTTTTTTTACAGTTTGTTCTCTAGTATGTATTCTTTCATGTTGCCTTAATAAATTTTTAATTCTGAATGTTTTATTGCATGTCTTGCATTCATAAGGTCGTTCTTCAATATGCAGTGATAAATGCTGTTTTAAACTACTTGACTGTGAAAATGTTTTATTGCATATATTACACACGCATATATGACAGCGTTCTCCAGTATGTACTATTTCATGTTGAGTTAATGTTTGTTTTGTTTTGAATTTTTTATTGCATGTCTCACATTCATAAGGTCGTTCTTCAGTATGCACTGATGAATGCTTTCTTAAATTGCTTGACTGTGAAAATCTTTTATTGCATATTTTGCACTCATGAGGCCGTTCTCCAGTATGGATCATTTCATGTCGGATTAAGCTCTTTTTTGCTTTGAATCTTTTATTGCATATTTTGCACTCATAAGGCTGTTCTCCAGTGTGGATCACTATATGTTTATTTAAGTTTTCTTTTGTTTTGAATTTTTTATTGCATATTTCGCACACATAAGGATGTTCTCCAGTATGCACTGATAAATGCTCTCTTAAATAACTTATCTGTAAAAATGTTTTATTGCATATTTTGCGCTCATAAGAGCGTTCTCCAGAATGGACCGCTTTATGTTGTTTTAAATTTTTTTTCATTTTGAATGTTTTATTTCATATTTCACATGTGTAAGGTAGTCCTTCAGTATGCACTGATAAATGCTGTCTTAAATTACCTGCCTGTGAAAATCTTTTATTGCATATTTTGCACTCATAAGGCCGTTCTCCAGTATGTACTATTTCATGTTGTTTTAAGTTACGTTTTGATACAAATGTTTTACTGCATGATTTACATTTATATTTCAACTTACTAGCTGTCTTACGTTTTCCTGAAACTTTTTCAATTGATTTGTTCGTACTCTCAAAATTGGATTCTGCTGACAAAGTATTCTCTGCTCTGGAAGTAGATGGTCAGCAATTTCGCGTTCTCTCAACATCAACACTATATTTTGAACAATAAGATTAGTAAAATGGTAAAAATATGTAGATAAAAATTAGAACCTTATATTAAAGTTAAATTCTATATAACATTGATATGAATATATATACTAAATTTGGTAAAAATAAGTTTGAAGAATGAATAAAATACATATATAATAACTTAATAGAAAAAATTTGATAAAATTCTATAAAATATACAATAATTAATCTTTAATCATAAGGTTTATAATTCTCAATTATAATATTTAATTCTCAAAGTTCTAAAAAATTTAAAATCTAAAAGTTAGTCTAAATGTTGGAAATATAAAGTTAGTCTAAAAGTTGGAAATCTAAAAGTTCGAAAATCTAAAAGTTTGAATTGAAAAAATTAAAAACCTTATGCTTTAACAAGAAAAGAAAAAAAACACGTGATACAAAAAAAATTCTAAAATATATGTAAAAATTTCTAAAAATTCTAAAAATTTGTAAATGAATATTATCAAGAAGCAAAAAAAATATGATGTCTAGAATTTGGTAAAAAAAAAACAAATATCATGAATCAATCGACTCTATAATATTTTTTAAAACAAAATGGCAGTCGTCCTCTTCTATAGCGGCGCTTCTTTAAGTTTCTCGCCGTACTTTCTAGTTCTGCTATGATGGCAATATGGCAGCCATCACTATCGACAACGCCAATCTTGAAATAATGGATATCTCCTCACGAAGTAGTTTTTCTTCCAAATTTATCAGTTCTTCTGAGTTTTCTTTTCACTGGCCTTTTTATTAATTAGTTTTAGGTTATATCCCACCGTTACTGCCACCAGATTTGTTGTGCCCAAAGCGTGAATAAAGAAAAAGAACTTAATTTGTAAAGCAGAAATTATACAAAACACTGGTTTGATAAAAGTTTATTTATAAAGAAAGAATGATTCAATGATATTTGTAAGTTTGTTGTTCGCTTCTTGAAGTCTGCCGTGCGAGAGAGAACTAAAGATAGTGTTTTGCGATAAGGAAACCTCGGTCTGTCCGTCTTCTGGGATCCTCGTATGGATTCGGTCCATAGTGCATAGGCATAGTTGCATAGATGGGACCTATGTGCATCTTATATGTTTGAGTCGAAACTACATCGGGGAAATTATGCATAACACCTCCCCCTTAGTGAGATTATAGTTTTATTTTACCTCATCTAGACATCATTAATTAAAACTATAATCTAATATAATCAAAAATTACATAATTTCAGCAAAAAAAAACTAAGAATATGAATGGAACAAGGATCTTAAACAATAACAATCATTCTTAAATATAGTAAATATAACAATGAGAAAAAAGGAACAGTTTCATATAATATAACTCAATTTTAACAATTTAGTAAAATATAAATGGATGAAACTGAGAACATTGTAAAGTCTAGAACATGTAAAACTTAAATCTAGTGATTTTGATATAATAAAATAACGAAACTGTGACTTAATTAAATATTTTATCCTAAATTTTTGAATAAATTTATAGAAATTAACTTTGTAATCTAAATTCTTGACTGAAACGGACTTGAAATTAGCAAGATTAAAATACTGAAAGAGTTGTAACTGAAATATATATTACATAAATTGCAATTAATATGGTAAATCAATATAAGTTGTGTAATAGATAAGGATTATTACGTCGAGCAGTTTCTAGACTGATTCAACAGTTTTGTTGACTGTTTTTTTACAGTTTGTTCTCTAGTATGTATTCTTTCATGTTGCCTTAATAAATTTTTAATTCTGAATGTTTTATTGCATGTCTTGCATTCATAAGGTCGTTCTTCAATATGCAGTGATAAATGCTGTTTTAAACTACTTGACTGTGAAAATGTTTTATTGCATATATTACACACGCATATATGACAGCGTTCTCCAGTATGTACTATTTCATGTTGAGTTAATGTTTGTTTTGTTTTGAATTTTTTATTGCATGTCTCACATTCATAAGGTCGTTCTTCAGTATGCACTGATGAATGCTTTCTTAAATTGCTTGACTGTGAAAATCTTTTATTGCATATTTTGCACTCATGAGGCCGTTCTCCAGTATGGATCATTTCATGTCGGATTAAGCTCTTTTTTGCTTTGAATCTTTTATTGCATATTTTGCACTCATAAGGCTGTTCTCCAGTGTGGATCACTATATGTTTATTTAAGTTTTCTTTTGTTTTGAATTTTTTATTGCATATTTCGCACACATAAGGATGTTCTCCAGTATGCACTGATAAATGCTCTCTTAAATAACTTATCTGTAAAAATGTTTTATTGCATATTTTGCGCTCATAAGAGCGTTCTCCAGAATGGACCGCTTTATGTTGTTTTAAATTTTTTTTCATTTTGAATGTTTTATTTCATATTTCACATGTGTAAGGTAGTCCTTCAGTATGCACTGATAAATGCTGTCTTAAATTACCTGCCTGTGAAAATCTTTTATTGCATATTTTGCACTCATAAGGCCGTTCTCCAGTATGTACTATTTCATGTTGTTTTAAGTTACGTTTTGATACAAATGTTTTACTGCATGATTTACATTTATATTTCAACTTACTAGCTGTCTTACGTTTTCCTGAAACTTTTTCAATTGATTTGTTCGTACTCTCAAAATTGGATTCTGCTGACAAAGTATTCTCTGCTCTGGAAGTAGATGGTCAGCAATTTCGCGTTCTCTCAACATCAACACTATATTTTGAACAATAAGATTAGTAAAATGGTAAAAATATGTAGATAAAAATTAGAACCTTATATTAAAGTTAAATTCTATATAACATTGATATGAATATATATACTAAATTTGGTAAAAATAAGTTTGAAGAATGAATAAAATACATATATAATAACTTAATAGAAAAAATTTGATAAAATTCTATAAAATATACAATAATTAATCTTTAATCATAAGGTTTATAATTCTCAATTATAATATTTAATTCTCAAAGTTCTAAAAAATTTAAAATCTAAAAGTTAGTCTAAATGTTGGAAATATAAAGTTAGTCTAAAAGTTGGAAATCTAAAAGTTCGAAAATCTAAAAGTTTGAATTGAAAAAATTAAAAACCTTATGCTTTAACAAGAAAAGAAAAAAAAACACGTGATACAAAAAAAATTCTAAAATATATGTAAAAATTTCTAAAAATTCTAAAAATTTGTAAATGAATATTATCAAGAAGCAAAAAAAATATGATGTCTAGAATTTGGTAAAAAAAAAACAAATATCATGAATCAATCGACTCTATAATATTTTTTAAAACAAAATGGCAGTCGTCCTCTTCTATAGCGGCGCTTCTTTAAGTTTCTCGCCGTACTTTCTAGTTCTGCTATGATGGCAATATGGCAGCCATCACTATCGACAACGCCAATCTTGAAATAATGGATATCTCCTCACGAAGTAGTTTTTCTTCCAAATTTATCAGTTCTTCTGAGTTTTCTTTTCACTGGCCTTTTTATTAATTAGTTTTAGGTTATATCCCACCGTTACTGCCACCAGATTTGTTGTGCCCAAAGCGTGAATAAAGAAAAAGAACTTAATTTGTAAAGCAGAAATTATACAAAACACTGGTTTGATAAAAGTTTATTTATAAAGAAAGAATGATTCAATGATATTTGTAAGTTTGTTGTTCGCTTCTTGAAGTCTGCCGTGCGAGAGAGAACTAAAGATTGTGTTTTAGTTGCATAGATGGGACCTATGTGCATCTTATATGTTTGAGTCGAAGCTACATCGGGGAAATTATGCATAACAGAATAAATCCTCAAATTGAAGATCTAAAGAAAATGGCTTATTTTCCTTCGGGATTTTGTCTGTAACACGCATTGATGGGATTTCGATATTGCTATATTTTAAAGCACAATGAGAAACACCAGAAAAATTGCCAGTCATCGTGCTTGACAAAACATCTATTTTTGCAACAATATGAGATGGTATAAAGAAAATATTCTAAAAATAAGATTAAAATTTATTAAGGAAAAATTAGAATAAGTATAATTATGTAAAATATTTAGGTAGTTTTTCCGCTCATGACCTATGATCTCTATGCACCAAGATAGCTAAGCGAGGTTTTAAGTCACGGTTTTTTCTTTCAACTGGATTAGTTTTGGGATATGGTATACCGGCGTAAACTGCTGCTCAATTCCAGGCAGTATGTTACTTGTTGCATCACTGCGCTGATAAACAGCGTTTCATTATCTGATCTGAGTCTTCGCGGTGTTTCGTATCGCACGAATACTTTGTTGATTAATGTTGATTCTATTTCTTTGACGGTTGCAGTTTTGAGTGCAAATAGCTCGACCCACCGAGTAGCCGTATCCTCTATGATTAGTACCCAATGATGTCCATTTGGCATATCAGGGAGCGGCTCATACTGGTTCACATACATTCCTTTAAAACTTTGCTTCATTATCGGAGTTCTCAATAGTCCGGCTGGTTTTTGATTAGACGATTTGTATTTTTGGCATTGCGTACATGTCCGGACGTAATTGGTGATTTGTTGTCTCATGCGGTCTCAGTAGTAACGAAAAGAGATACGTTGGATGGTACGTTCTATTCTATAATCTCGCCTCTTTGTTCCTCGGGCACAACCCACTGTGCCTCTTCTTAATTATCGGGGTATATCGCGGCTTGTCCACAGGAGCGCTGATTCTTCTGGTTCACCGCTTTCTAGACAATTGATTATTCTATTTAGGGAATCATCTACCAACTGACTTTCTCTTAATTGTTTTGCACCTTAGTGGGTAAGTCAACTTCTATTTGGTTTATCTCTATTTCCACTGGGACTAATCTGGATGGTGCATCAGCCACGACATTTAATTTTCCTTGCATGTATTTTGTTACTAAACCATGCTCTTGTAACTGAAATGCCCATCAGGCTAGTCTACCGCTTGGAGTTTGCAGTGACATTAGCCATTTCAGCGGTTGGTGATTCGATGTAATGATGACTTGAGATTCCTCTATATATCCTCTAAACTTGTTTACTGCCCAAACTACGGCTAGAGCGTCCCTTTCGGTGGTTGAGTAGTTAACTTCTACTTTAGTTAGGAGCCGGCTGGTGCATTCGACTGGATGTTCTTCCTGACCCTCCCCCCGAAGTAGAACTGCCCCTATCGCGTAGCTGCTGGCGTCTGTTCTCAGAATATATGGTGTCCCGTGCTCCGCCTGTTTTAAAACAGGTGCGATGGTTAATAAATTTTTCAGCTTTCCGAAGGCTTCCGCTTGTTCTGATTCCCACTTCCATACGGCCGTTTTCTTCGTTAAAGATGAAATAGGACTAGCTACGTCCGCGAATGATGGAATAAATCTCCGGAAATGCTTTAGAAATCCGTGACAAATTCTGTGATTATTTTAATACGGCAGGAATTGTTCCCTCTCAATATTCTGCTATTGAAAGAGGGCAATAACTAATAAATTCTGTAAGGGCAAATGTCTATATAAATGATAGAATTGTATTAACTATGTTATTAATAATAATATTATTATTACTATATTAATTTTCAATAGTGTTCATAAATTAATAATTAAGAACTATATTAAGATTATTCAAAGTCTTGTGTCTATGCTTCAAATACAATTTGTGAAACCTTACTGAGTGTCATTGCCCTTCGCTTTTCATTTTTAATTTGTTTCACAAGCGATGCAAGTGAAGAAAAAACTTGGTCCACAGCCCCTTCTGGTGTATCTTTTGGTGTTTCGTGACTCTTTTCCATTGATTCCTTCAGTCTGTTTATTGCACTAGTAAAAATATCATCCTTTGATGAGTCCTTTCTATTTTACCTCTCTTAAGCTAGCAAGACCAAATTAGCAAAATCGATCCGGACCTGTTATTTTATTTAGCACTTATTTTGTACTAATTTGCACCACAAAAAAATTTTGTACTACGTGCCGTTTAAAAAAACACGTGGCACTGCTAGCTTTAATATTAAGCTAGCAAGACCACTTTTTGTTTTTGAAGAAAATAAATAAAATTAAACGGAAATTGATTAATTCGAATTTGTACTAATTTGCACCACCAAAATTAAACCAAAAAAATCGAAAACAGCTACTAAAATCAGTACCCCATGACGACCGGACCGCACTAATATGAGATGTTTCGTGAAGATAGGTATATAGTGCAGAAAAAAAGCCTGCATTTAGGTCAAAAAAAAATATAATAATAATCTTTGATAATACTATTATAAAATCACTGATTTTTATAAAAATTACTACCACCGTTTTGTCACAAATCATTTCTAAAATAATGTTAAGGCATTTAGTACGGAAACATTAAAATGAACTAAAATTATCAAATTATATCGAGGCATTATAAGCAATATAATATTTAGTTTTAAATTACTTATTTGAGGTTTGGAATTGTACTTACGTCTATGCTGAATCATTTGCAACGTACAAGTTCCAAGTATAGAAAAAAAATGAACGAGCAGAATCAAATGAAACAAGTACAGTAAAAACATTATAATATCTAGTATTTAAATAGATAATTTCAGATTTTGAATCGCTGCCCTTTCCTCATTAATTAACCCCAAATTGTAATTACTTCCATATCGGAGCGTTTTCAACGTACAAGTTTAAAGTATAGAAAAAAAAATTGAATGAGCAGAATTAAATGAATCTAATACAATAAAAACATTATAATATCTAGTATTTAAATAGAGAAATTCATATTTTGTACCAACCCCAAATTGTATTTACGCCCATGTTGCGTCATTTTCAATTGTTTTTCAAATTTTTCTGATCTTGAGTACTGAAAAAAAATCAAACGAACTTGGTACAAAACAATCACAATTCTTTGTGACAGAAGTGAAATTAAGGGGGGAAGTCCATATAGACGCATGAAAATAGGTCATATTTTAAAAATATGTTTAAACGTGATGGAATAATTTTATTGTTTTTAAACTTAGACATAACTTTATTTAACCCTTTCAGAATACAAAAAAATATAAAAAAAAATATTTCAAAATGGCGGCTCAGCATAACTTTTTGTTGACTGCCTCCGGCGCGAGGTCCAAAACTGCTGCACTTCTCACTCATCAACCGTCGATCTGAAAAAAATTTTTTTTAATGTTTTCGTTTGAGAACAAAATACATAATATACAAATACAAATAACATAAAATTGAAAAAAAGTATAAAATTCAATGAAAAACAAGCCTTTGAAAAAAAAATCTGAATTTTTGGCTATTTTTTTTGACATTTTGGGCTCCAGAAAATACTTTATAAACGCGAAAGATCTAAAGATTTAGGTTTATCCTTCCGATAATAATATAGAGAAAGGCCTCACCAAATTTCAGACAAATCGATACATAACTTTTTGAGCTACAACACGAGCAGTTTTTGAAAACACAGTTTTGAGATAATCGCGTTTAAAGATTTGGTAAAGAAAAACTACTAGTTTTAGTTACTTACCGATTAATCTGCTATCCCAGGTCCATACAATAGTCCTTCCTCTTCTTCAAAAAGCTGATTTTCTTCAAGTTGTTGTTGTTTGCGAGCTGTACGAGCATCTTTTGTTTGCGAAAGGCTCCTGCGATCCTGTCGAGTTATTCGCGCCTCATCAGTATTATTAGCAAATGCTTTAGCATAAGTGCCTACAGTCAAATTAAGAAAGTTCATTATTCTTAATATTGAACTAAAACCTTCATTAAATATCCCAGCAGCAATGTATGCTGAAATTTCAACTACTTTTAGCCCACAATGAAGGTGTTTTGGTGATAGTCGCCAAACTGTCGCGTTGAAACTTTCATTCGCGTTCTGCGTATGACCACCAAGGCATCGCTCAAGTAAATCATCTTTTGACAAATCTTCGTAAATTGGTAAAAGATGCTTTTTCATTTCTTTTCCAAGCAATGGAGCTAAATCAACGTCTAGAGGATCTTGATTTAGAGCAATAGACTTTTGCCATTTGCACCAGCTATCAACGCCTATTGGACAGTTTTCATGTTGTGGGTGTTTTTTAGTAGAAAAAATATGATTATAAGTTGCCATTATGGCTTTTTTCATATCTTTAACACTGTGAAGATTTCTTTGAATACTCAAACCATAGTATTTTGTTAGTTTTTTCACAACTTTATCAGTTAGTTTTCCTCTTCCAGAAAGTTTCTTTTCTTTCCTTATATTTCTAAGTCTTGAACCCATTCTTTTTTCTACATGGCCAATACATTCACTCTTCACAACTGTTAACTCATCACCATAAGGATTCAGATCTAAAATAGCCTTGAATGTTTTAGAATCTCCGTCGCCAATGTAGTTACCATATTTTACTCCAAATTTTTCTTCGGAACGCGAGAACATTTCTTTCATGGCATCGACTTCCATCTTGCCTGACGTGCCTTCGTGATTTTTTTGACACTCATCCTCGTGATTCTCAAACCATTCACGGAATTCTTCTGTATGAGTCTTATTTTTCCAGTAAGTACAGCCTTGACAGTAACTACATTTTGTTATCAAGTCAATCACTTTTCCTGAATAATAACCGATGAGCGTTGTAACACCGTACTTTGATTTGAAGCCGCGCTTTTTCCAGGTGCCATCACCAGATACTTTTAAAATATGTCTTTCTCGTCCTTGCTCGAAATTTTTTTCTATCTCTTCTTTAACGGCCTTTTGCGATAGTAAATCAAATGATAATTTGGTTGAATCATAAATGTGTTCCACGATGGTATCGTAGCAATGTTTACTCAAACCAGTGCATAAGTCCATCAGATTACAAAAGACATTTATTCCTTCTCTTGCAACGCCTAAAAGTCTCATGACAAACACTAATTTACGATTTATTTCAAATCCATTGTTAATAAAAGGACCTGAATTTATTATTCTATCACCACATCGGCACGTAAGAACAATTTTAAAACCGAGGCCCCTAGAGCCACACTCACTGAAATTTATCTTCTGACTGCACACCGAACAATTCACAAGTTCAGATAAAGCTGTAAACACTGTAAAAAATTCAATTATTCTATACCCGTGCAAAGGATTAGTTTTTATGTCTGTAATATCACGCATATTGAGTTTTCTTCCACTGGCACTCTCATCATGACTTGTACTAGCGTCATTTTTTTCACCTGCGCTATCAGTGAACTGATTGCCTTGATAACGTCTTTTTTTAGCATTATGTCGTGCAATATTACCTCGCTTACCTTTTAGATAATTTGGCATTTTTATGTTTTGAAATAGACTGACCACTACGAATTTTCTAGCTAAACTAAATATATTTCTCGACTAGCTTTTGTTCGTATAGCAATATTACGCCTGTAATAAAATTTATAGAAGTACTTCCGTTATAAGACAAAAGAAGTATTTCCTAGTTATTATAATGGAAGATACCCTTTTACTTGAAGCGTCGACTACCTGGCTCGCTTGACAGCGCGCACTCCGTCCCGCTCCACTATATTAGCTATAACTTTGTTAATATAAGATTTTTTTCCTTCGCTCGTCCATATACTATACTTGCAGATTATCGAAAAAAAAAATCAATTTTTTGAAAATTTTATATGGACTTCCCCCCTTAATGCAATAAGCATAAGACGCTCTTGATATATCTGTCAAAAATACATTAATAAAGCAAATAATAAAAACATTATATTGTGACAACTTGAGGTTGAAGCCCCCTTCTTGGGGATTGCAATGGCTGCCAAATATTATGTTTTAGCCTTGCAACCCCATTACGAAGGGGTTACTTCAACACTCCAATTGCCCGCTAAAGTACCTGTGGGGGTTAGTAGCTACTATACGAATGAAACCAAGATTACTTTAATAACTAAATCTATTTAAATAATTAATAATACATTCCGCATGTATTTGTGGAACATGACCGTACTTGCATACGGTCATGTTCCCTAACTAATACCACTTATTCTTATATCATGGTATAAGTGCTTATACGGACATATGAGGGGAGAATAGCTACAGCTTATAATTTACATAATCTGACCTTTAACACACACACACAACTAACACTAACGTATCCCAAGGCGTTCGCCTATGGGATACGTCTCAGATGGCTGTAACTTATTAATTGCCCCGGATCTCCAGAGCGTCTCTCTTTAGATCCCAAGTACCAATAAATAGTTAAGGGTAGGGATGGTGTACTACGGGGTGGACGACCATCAGGCGACAATCATTATCCGTAAGACGATAATATTGATTATCGTCACAATATACTTAAAAAAAAATTAATTAGTTTGTTGCTTTTTTGAAAATATTAATAATGAAGGAGTTATCTTCACATTGTTTTTAATTTCTATCTCTTTTTTGTTTAAGCCATCATACTCCAACCAGCTGGTGCCTCTTAAACATATTCCAGTATAATGGCCAGTTGCGCCTCTACTAACACTTTTGTATGATACTATTTCTATTAATTCATATAAATTGTTATTATACGGATTAATAAATTTTCTCTTGATGTCTTTGATGCAAGTTTTTTGAACAACTTTACTCGTCGAGTAAAGGTCAAAAACTATTATGCCACCTGAAAAAAGGGCGAGTTTTAATTTTTTTTTTCTACGTATTTATTATTAAAAAATATTTAATTATTGATTAATATTACTAAAGCATTCTATAAAATTTGTTTCAAATTTAATATTTTGAATACATCACCTGTTCCGAAATCACTTGCTTCTCTGTCCCTAAACAATTATCTCGAATACATGGACGTTCATTCAGATTTATTATTTGTGGGATAATTCGGTCAAAATCATCGGATATTTTAGTGTTTTCAAATGAATCAACAGGCCATTTTTTATACTGCGTAATTACAAGTAGTAGTTTCATGGAAGCTTGGAATTTCATTTAAAGGAACACCCGCTAAATCATCTTCAAAATTGTTTAGAACAATAGAGCACTTCGAATTGAGGTGGACATAATTTTGGCAAATTTGGCATTTGTTTGTCATTTTGTCCTTTTTTCTGCATTGCACACAGTTATCGTCAATTGGGACTAGTATGGGTTCGTCGATAAATTTGGCGTCGACAATTTTTAGTGTACCGTGTAGTGTAAATGTAGGCAAGAATATTAATAATTTGATATTACGGTACTTTCTAGTCCGTCGATGTTAAAGGGTACCTGTATATTGCATACAGGTACAGATTTGGGCATGTATCACTGCAGTAAATGATAAACGAACTTACGGATAATTTTATGATTCGGGTAAAAAGTTATTTAACAAATAATCATTTAATTCATTATAATTTTGTTTCTTGAAGTGTTTAGTTGTGATATTGTGCGTGATCAAAATGGCTGCAAGCAAACTGGCTAATACAAGAGAATTTTTTTTAATGTGAATCAAGTATGTTTTCCGGAAACCGTCACTAGTGAAAAATGTTTATGTAATACTACTGCGTTTGTGAAATGTGCTCATTGCAATTTATTTTTATGTTTTTCTTGTTTCTATGATAAGTACCATCCCGCCAATTGTAAACCTTAAAGTAGTTAATATATGCAAATAAATTACATTTTTTCTTCTTTGTTATTGCTGTTTTTATATGGAATTATTATGTTTTAGGAATTAAATCAATTTAATGCAGACGTTACAGAGCATTTTACTATAGAATATTTAGCGAAAAACATGAAATTAATTAAAAACTCACGAAAACTTTTTTATTTTGGCATTTACTCCGACGATACGCATAAGCATACGCAAAAATGAGTGTTCAGTCACTTTACCACTAGGCTACGAGTGAACTGATAACAGAGCACGTTCCAAGCTATGTGTACCGCTATGGTATAGCGCGCTGCTAAAGTGCAAACTTTAATTAACTTTTATAATTAAACCGCTTTTCATAGGCCTCTAATGTTTTACCATGGTCAGTTTGGGCACAAAATCTACAACTGTGCCAAATTTCATCAAAATCCGAGACGAGCAATGCGCGGGTTCTCCTTGTCAGAGTTTTTATAATCTCTGATGATGACGTAACCATCCTTCTAGAATGTTTGTTAGGAATGATTCATTCTTGTTTATTTTAGACGCAATTGCGGTTACAGACCGTTACTGACTTGCTTTTATATTATATACTACTATTTATACTACATATAAATGTACATAAATATACACCTTATCCACATATATATATACTAGCTGACCCGGCAAACGTTGTTTTGCTAAGTAAGTTATTTTATAAACAATTTCTAGAGTATCTAAAAAATTAATACTTTTTGTGTAAGGATGTGTTGTTTGAATTGCTATATACAATGAGGTATTATAGAAACAATAAACCCCATTAGTTTGTATATATTTTTATTATTACAACCAAACTGAAAGTTTTATACACTTTCTATAGAAAACATGGCATAATTCAATCCAAGTCTTAGTTGGTCTTTCGACTTATATAGTCATTACAAATTCCATTTAATCGATTATTGAATGCGTTTCAAATTTTTTAAAATTTTTTTTGGATTCTGGATTTTGTGTATAATTGTAAATAATAAATACTATTGAGCTCATACAAATTTTTCAAATTTCTGCGAGGAGAGATACAAAATGATTTAGGTATCTCTTCTTTGACCTGCTTTTTGAAAAGTTTCTAGTAATATTTGATGAATAAAAGTAAATTTAATAAAAAGTATATATGTAGAACAGGTCAAGGCACAAAGGTCCAATTTGACTTTAAGCAAATATAAATTTTATTATGAAAATCAAACCAATTACATCACAACAAATGACACATTTCAAATGAACAATTATCTGACTACGTTCAGTAAAACTACCAGCTACTTCATCATTGTAAAAACGTGCTTTTTTGCTGTCTTTAAAAAAAATTTATCTAGACCTTTTTACCCTATAACGGGGTAACTTGGAACGGCCAGATGGCAAGCAGGTCTAATGTCATATTTTAATTTCAAAGGTATTTTACAAAATAATTACATTTTCAACTAATTGCTAGAAAACTACCAATGGAAGAAAATACTTTTACTATGGATTTTCAAAGATTACCATTTATCTCCCAATACCAAAGTCATAAGAATCAAGGTTATAGCTGATTATACATATTTTCCCTTTACATTCAAATACTGTTGTTAAACAATGCTTAGCTTTACTGGTTTTTGACACTTCGGTCGTGGATCTTCATATATTACTATCCATTCTTGAATAAATTCAGAAAATTATAACTGGAAATAAGCTATTCGACAAAATGTTCCTTTGATCGATTCCAAATTTAGGTTCTAAATCTGAATAATCTAGAAAAGGTTTTATAAATACCAATGAGTACATAATTATACAAATAAGTTCTTTCAGAGCATTGTGTTTGAGAAAAATATGATTTGTCAACCATACTGAGTTATACATAGTTCGCTTCACTGTTTATACGAATGGGCAATGGCACTATCATTATATTATAATTGTTAATTATTTATTTAAAATAAATAATTTTATTATTAATTCCTTACAAATATTGAATTGTCATCCATGCGTGATTACATAGCTGTCATTTGCTTATTGTTATTCCAAGTCGAACGGGATAAAAGGTATCCTATGTCCTTCTCCTGGCTCTGAACCAACTTTTACCAACTTTACCAAAGCCAATTTTCAGTTAAATCGGTTCAGCCTTCTTGAGTTATAAGTTCTGACGATATATCTCCAGAATGCACAAACCGAATTGGACAATTTTGCATTTGCTGAAAAGGTCTGGGGTTCCGTGAGGTTTGAACCAAAAACTAATATTCTATCACGATAGTTAACATAAGGTAGTCGATTACTTCAATTAGACCTTTTTATTGTCGAATCAAAGCACCAACTTTTACCAACTTTACCAAAGCCAATTTTCAGTTAAATCGGTTCAGCCTTCTTGAGTTATAAGTTCTGACGATATAACTCCAGAATGCACAAACCGAATTCGACAATTTTGCATTCGCTGGAAAGGTCTGGGGCTCCGTGAGGTTTATAGCTGGGTTATAATATATGAGAACCAAAAACTAATATTCTATCACTATAGTTAACTTAAGGTAGTCGATTACTTCAATTAGACCTTTTTATTGTTGAATCAAAGCACATTTGCTGATAATATATATATGCCAATTAGTTGTAAAACCTGAAACATTTTATAAGATATGTATAAAGAAATTACAAAATTAACAACAATTAATGTATAACTATTTACATTTTTATTACAAATTTTGAGGTTATGTCAAGAAACTATATTTCAGAATATTTTTTTTTAATTTTGTTTGTGATGATTATACTTATTGCTGATATATAATATAAACACCTCAAATACTCTATTTAAATACGTATAAACAAATATACATAAATACCTAATTATATAAATAATTACATTTCCATTTTCAAGAAATAAATTTCCCCATCGTCCATCTAGCATCGCTTGCTATTATTAAGAATTAATTATTTGCCACTTTGTATTAATTTTCCGTGGCAATTAAAATATTTATATTATTCACGTGATAATTTTCAAATAATGGTCATTAAGAAATGCATATTAATATATTTGTATCAAAACAGAAACACCGAATGACAGTTGACAATCGAATGTAAATGTCATGGATGAAATCATTGATAGTATCATAGATTGAATAAACTACATGGATAGTTTATAAATAATTAATTTTGAATTAGAATGAAATGAAGGGATAAAAAGTATCCTAAGTCCTTCTCCTGGCTCTAAACTACCTCCCTGACAATTTTCATCTAAATCGGTTCAGCCGTTCGTGAGTTATAAGTGTTACCACATAAGGCGATCCTCTTTTTTATATATATATATATATATATATATATATATATATATATATATATATTTCAAAGTAACAAGCAGCCATTCGTCGAAATAAAAAAGGTATAAAGTATAAAAACTTTTATTTATACGTTTCGACACAAGATGCGTGTCATCATTCAGCAACTACAACAATTTGAAAATTTTATTAACTAATATAAACAACAATATAGATTAATTATAGCATAGAGAAACATTATACATACCACAGGACAAAAACACTCAACAAAAATTTATTTTAAAAAATTAAACTTAATAACATATTAGAGAAAAACATTTTTTTAGAAAAAATTATGAATAACTAAAAGATTTGAAAACTAATTTGACTAAAAGTTATGAAATGCATATTGTGAAGCGAGAAACACGCCCATACCGAGCATCCAGACTCGACTGAATTATTTCAATAGGCGTATTGATAGGAATGGGAGGGGACGCATCAAGGACAGATTCTCGAGACACGAAAACGCCTCGAACACAGTGCTTTAACTGGAATTGATCAAAAGGAAACAGCAAACCATGTAAAAGTTAGAACAAGAAAAAAACAATATTGTAAAAAATAATATAAAGAGATAAGCAAATTATTTTTTTTTTTTTAATAAAATCAATAACAATCTGGTAACTATCATGTAAAAGGTGGGATGAATTGCGTTTATTAACACAAGAGGAGGAATTTAAAGAAATAAAAAAGGATTCAGCAAATTTTCTAAGGTCACTATTTTTTTCGATATAAAGGATAACCGGATGTGAGTGTTTAAAAGTGTGATTGAGATTGAGCATATGATCTGAAAACATCGTTTTGAATTGGTTTGGATTTTTTGAATTATAAATATGTTGATTAACTCTCTTATAAATATACTGGGAACTTTCTCCAATATAAACACATGTTGCAATCATTGCAATCCAACCTGTAAACAGAATCGGTGACCCTATCAGACGGGGTTCCAGACTAAGAACCGAAAAAAAGGCAATTAAACGTATTATCAAAAATAAAAACTAAACGGAATCCTTCTGAAGAAAATAACTTTTTTAAAAAATATGAAAAATTGCTTAAAAAAGGTAAACAGATAGTTCCTTTGTATTGGGCGGAAGAGGAAGCTATTGAATTTGAACAAGAGGTTGAAATTGAATTATTAGAATTCGTTTGTAAATAAATTAATCTATTATTAATGATGTTGTTGACCAAGTGCGAAGGGTAACTATTGTCTTTGAGAACGGAACGAATAAGAGTCAATTTTTTTCCCAAAACATACTGTTACTTAGTAAAATAGCCCTGTCTATAAGAGATAATGACAGAAATTTTAATGGAACGCAAATGAAAAGACAAATAATTTAAATATCTTCCTGACCACGTTGGTTCTGATACCAATCAGTCAGGACAGAATTGTTTACTTTATTTTTAGTAATTCTAAGTCTAAAAAAATAATAGAGTCATCCGACTCAATCTCACAGGTGAACTGCAAATGTTTGTTAAAAGAATTAAAAGAGTCTAATGTCTACAATCTGAGAATCGTCAAGGCACAACAGAACGTCATCAACATATCTATAATAAAGGTGAGGTGGAACAGAAAGATTAGATAAAACAAAAATTTCTAAAATTTGTAGTGCTAAATCAGCCACAGGGGGGCTAATACTAGACCCCATGGGGTAAACCAAAAATCTGCGAATAAAATTGATCATCAAAACAAAAGTAAGTGTTAACAAAAATGAAATTTAAAATCGTCTTAAACCAAACCAAGTCAATCGAAGTGTGTGGTTTGGATATCATTCCAGCGAGCAGAAACAGCTTCTAAAGCCAAATCCCAAGGAATGTTCGTGAAAAGGGAGATGACATCAAAACTAACAAAGGAAGAATTGGAAGGAATTGTAAAAAACTTTTAAATTTTTTACTAAATCAAAAGAATTGGAAACATTAAATTTAGATAAAACAGTAACCTTAGAGAGAATGGAGCTGATATGTTTGGAGAGTTTACTTAAGGGAGAATTCAAATCGGAAACTATAGGTCTGAGAGGTAAATTAGGTTTGTGAATTTTAGAAGACAATACAACTTGGGAAAACTGGGATGAAAAACTTTTAAAGAAAAACCTAATGATTTGGAGATTTGTTTTTTGTAATTAAATTGCCAATGAGTTTGTGCGTTGTCTGTTTAAATGATCGGGGGGTCGTTAGTTAAAGGTTTATAAAAAGTTTCGTCGTTTAATAAATCAAAGTTTTTGAAAAATAATCCGACCTATCCAAAACCACAGTAAGATTGCCCTTATCAGCTCTGGTAACTAGATATCTGGATTATCCCTCAAAAACTTTT